>NC_092806.1:103146192-103368692 GCF_040954645.1 Diabrotica undecimpunctata
TCTGGTATGAGTTGCTTAATTTTGATGCCCACCATGTAATGACCTGAGTCGGCGTCTGGTCCTCTGTATATTCTTATCTTCTTTATACATTGTTGTTCTTCTTTTTCGATGAGCACGTGGTCTATTTGGTTTTTAGTCTATCTATCTGGCGATATCCATGTTTCCTTGTGTATTTCTTTTCTTTTGAAATATGTGCTCATTATGATCATATTTTTTTCTCTTACGAAATCTATCAGGAATTGTCCGTTCTCATTAGTTTCATTGTGTTTACTATATTTTCCTATTGTTCTGTTTAATTCATTGTAGAAACATTCTTTGACATCATTATCTTTTTCTTCTGAAGGCGCGTGAATATTTATGAGGGTGATTTTTTGGTATTTTCTCTTGAACCTGATACTACATATGCGGTCTGATACTGGTTTAAACTCTACTATTGCTTCCGTTAGCTCTTTTCTTATCATAAAACCTGTACCTAATGTTCGATTCTTTCCGCCGCTGTTAAAAAACATTGTATCTTCTATTTCTAATGTATCATTTCCCAGCTGTTTCGTCTCCTGTAAAGCTACTATGTCAAAATGGAACTTTTCGATTTCTCTCGCTAAGTGTTTAAGTTTGCCTTCTCCATATGTGCCTCTTACATTCCATGTTCCTAAAAGTAAGTGTTCTTTTCATAATGTTTTCTTGTGTTTTGGTCCGGTTATCATTTTTTTCCTCTTTTTCCTTTTTTTTGTATTATCGCTAACCTTGTTCTGTGCTTGTTTCGTCAACTTTATTCCAGTAGTACATTTAGTTGCTAGTTTTTTGATGTTTTTTTTACCAATTGCGCCTTCTTTGTCATTCCACTTCCATTCGCTGTTATTTACCCATATTTTTTTTACTCCAATCTTGACTTCATTTTCTTTTATTTCTTTCTTCTTGAGCAATGTTTCTTATTGTTTTCTGTATTTCTCGTTCTTTTATGGTTGCGTCTTCGTTGATATATATTTTGTACTTCTTAATTTCTTTTAACTTGTGTTTTTTTTTCCATTATTTTTCTTTTTTCTTCTTGGTTTTCCAATTCAATTAGGCATGTTTTTTCGCCTAACTTGTGAGCATTTCTTATTTTAACCTGTACCCCTATATGTTGTTTGATGAAATTATTGATTGTTCCTTTTAATCCTGCTTGCTCATATGTGTCTATCTTTAGGTCGTACATAACTATGTTATTTATTCGTCGGTGTTTTTCCATAACTTCCATGTTTTTTGTTATTTCTCTGAGTTCCTCCTTGCTCTCTATATTTTCTTGTTTTAGTTCTGAATTTTCTTTTCTCAGCTCTCTGTTTTCCACTATGAGCTTTTCTATCGTTTCCTTGCATTCTTTTTTATTTCTTTTTATTTCCTTAATATCATCGGTGAGGTGGCTCACCATTATTAGTAATTGATCAATTTTTGTTGCCTAATTTTTTTTCTCTGGAGTTTTTGTTGGTGTTCTCGAGAACTTCTTGCTCTTTCTGAAAATGTTATCTTCTTCCTAGCTGTCTTTATATCTGTCCTTCCTTTTTGCCCCTCCTCCTGAAAGTGTATCATCACTGTCTAAATTTTTCATGTATTTTTCCATTTTCCGGCGCCAAACACTGTCTTTCACCTCAACAGTTCAGAGAAGACAGCGTTTATCGTATTTATTTTATGTTTATTAACCGTTGTTATTTTTCTGTGTCTACCCCGAAAGTCTACTCACAACGGCAACGTCGCAATTTCAAACGTCAGAGTTTCGTTTCTATGTTTTGATGTTATAATTAGGCTTATCAATTACAGCGATCTTACTTTTTATAGGGCCTTGGTGTTTTCGGATGTAATTTCACCGATTTTAAAGTTTTTTTCTTAGCACTCTCCTTCACTTAATGTCTTATATTGTTCACTGGATATTTTCAATAATTTATTTCCCGTTACAACTCTCAGAAATCGAGTTTATTGCAGACAATAAATAAAATATTTGTTTACGTTTTGGTTACCGTGTTGCCAATTATTAGGTACAATTAGTCAAACTATTAGGCTCTCAAAGAAATTCTCGTAAGGCTCCCTGAACTAGATATTTTACGCAGGCTGCTCAAGGTCAAACTAAACCAAATCTCATTTGTAGTACCTATACAAATCTTTTGATATCGCTATCTGCAGTTTAGGTTTTGAACAAAACTAAAAATTATAATTGTCAATTGCACAATTGCCAATTGTCAGTAATTAATTAGCCTTGTTATTATGCGTGTATAATTATTGTTTGATTTGATGGTTATTATTGCAAAGAAATCAAAAAGACACTATACGATTTAGGAAGTGGCTTAGTGTTATAAAAAATCCTAATTTAGATATATGATGAATTCCAGTATAGTTTTTAAAACAAAACAAATATGCCACAGGCACTTTGAAGATAAGTTTGTTTTTTCATGGAGTCGTAGATTGTATGCAAATGCAATTCATAGCTTACATTGGCATGATGAGTTCAATAAGTATTTGATATTAGAGAACAAATAACTGATTGATTTTAGATTCCTCTTTTAATGTACATCCCAGAAGTATTTCAATGTTGAGCGCGGAAGCAAATGTAACAGAAAGTAAGTTACCCTGATATGTAATTATTATTGTAATTATTATTGAGGACATAAACGCTAAGGCAGAAGCAGAAGATATGTATGGACCAACCACAAACCTTATAGCACAAACAAAATTTAACGTCAATACATGTGTGTAGATAGGTTTAGCTTAGAACTATGTTAAAATTTCGTTTAATGTTTAAATATATTAATTAATAGGATATACTGCTAACATAAGCTTTAAAATAGGAGTCCACATACAGTGTCGTAGATATTCTTAGATTAGGAGAACTTAAATCAAATACATTACGTACAAATTGAGTGAAGACGTTTGTCAAACGTATTAGAGAGCAGAAGTTACAGACGAACTAGTGTAGAGTTTGTTAATCCAAGAACCTTCGGTAATAGGGACTAAAATAATTGGTTTTAGCAGTCTTAATGGTTGAATTTTCAGCTTATTAACCAACTAACAACCAAACACGGCCATATATCTTGAGAAAAAAAAGAAAACGTCCGCCATGCTGCAGTTTGCACCTTAAACGTAACTAAGATTAAAGTGAAATGCCCATAGGGAAAGGACAAAATTATAGTTAATACTAACACTGATCTACGTTCTCTCAGGTGAAGCTACCCTACTACCAACAAAGGACATGGAAGATCGATTAGACTATTATCTTAGTAAAAAGATAGAACTTATTATTTGCTGCGATTCTAACCATAACCATCTTGAGTATCTAAAATAGATGAACCAAACCTACCTTTATTAATATTAGTATCCAAACGGTCATAGATATCACGCTGGAAACAACTGTTATACCGAATAAAATTCAGAACAGGCAGGTATTGGAGAAAATCTCTATATCTGACCACCACTGGCTGATCCATAATATTAGTCTGGAAAAAAGTCTTATTAAATCTTTGGACTCTACAAGGATGCATGTAGAGTTTTAAAACCAATTCTGAGTCTCTATATATTCCTAGGACGTGAAGAGAGGTAAGTCGTCGAGATGTCGTTTCTCTTAAAAATTATGAAGTGCTGGTTAATACTCTACTTTACCCAAATTAACATGCATATACTTTCGGAAGATCCACCGACTCTACACTGCATCAAGTAGTGGGAAGGATTAAAAGATCACTGGACAATAAAAAATCCAGCTGCGATATTAACCTACTCGATGTAAGGGAAATACCCTTAACAGTGAACAAATGGATATTTACAATTCTATAATATTTATGATTATTGCCCAAGAGAGCAATAAGGATAAATGTAGAAGACGTTTAAGTTAGAGGCATGGTTATGAGACAATGTCCATAGGGGATGCTATTACCACTCTTCTAGAAATAGTTCTCTCCTAAACACCTTGGTTGACCCACTCAGCAACAACCAGTTTTACACAATAGCCTATTCTGACGACATAGCAGTCCCTCGAAGCGGTAAGTTTGAGAACACACTGTATGAGAGATTACAAGTTGTCTTCAAACTAACAGACTAATAGAAACACGATATATAATTCCCATGAAGACACAGATGGTCCACTTTATGAAAAAAATACGGGTTTAATACCCCGAAGGATTCGCAGTCTAAATATTTCTGAAAAGGTGAAATACCTTGGTTTTAATCTTGACAGGAAGTTAATATGAAAATCTCACTTAGACGGTAGAGCTAAAAGAGCATATATTGCCTATGAGCAATGTAGATGAACGCTCAGGCGTACCTGGCCTTTTGCCTAGAGTAATCGTCTAGATGGGCACTGTTGTCATTAAGCCAATGCTAATTTACGGAGCAATGATGTGTTTGCAACGGGTACAAACCTTGATGAACGACTAACATAATTGAAATGTCTTGCATGGCAAAGAGGACTTGATGCGCTACCCCTGCTATAGGCAGACTGCGACTCATTTAAACTGGAATTTGTTTTCGATAAACTCTCCAACATCGAAATAAAAAGCATATCAAATCAAACGTTGCTAATTTCCACGTAAAGCGTATTGCATATATGCTTTATGGCTCCAAAATTAAAAAAAAACTCCAGGTGCGACATAAACTCCAGAACTCTAAACCTAGAATTAAGTAGGGTATAAGCAAAATGCCAGCGTAGTTAAGACAGAACTGGCTGGTATCTCCATAGAGGCCACAAAGAGATAACCCGGAAATATATAGCCGAAACTACCATAATTAACTACACAAACAGCAGGCAAGCACTACTAACCTTGAATAGATCAAGTGTTACATTAGGGTGAGCAATAGACTATTATGAGTCAATAAGTCAAGCTTTGGATGGTAATCACCTCATCCAGAGGTAGATTAAAGAATTCAAGGGAAAAAAAATCCGCATTGCTGCCGCAAATAGCTAGAAAAGCGACATATCTCAGACTCTTAGGATCTAGTGATCTTTTTGGTTGGTTAACTCAAATAATCGAGGAAATTGCCAAATGTTACTTCCACACGCAAACCGTGAACAGATGGGAAGAACCGCAAAGATGTAGACTTGCTAGGGTAATGCTTAGGGACCTAGAAATTTTAGCATCAAAAGCGTACTTTAGAATGACCAGGAAATCCTACGCTTGACATTTGTTTTTTTACTACCTAGTCGTTATCAACTAACCAAATACCTTTGCTTAGAGGTATCTCTACTAGATCCAAATAGTGGGGCTAGTAGAGATACTTCTATGCAGAGAGTTTGATTAAGAAGACAACACTGTTGAACATATTCTATTTGAATGTGTGAAATTATTCAATAGGAGAGTATACGTTTGGCGATCTCTGGTCTACAACTACCCCATAAAGGAGATATCCCCTAGTGACTTGTCCACCTTACTGTAAATGGCATTATAAACAATGAGCCAAGAACGATAGGTCCATGGGAGGATGCACAATGGGTCAATTGCAGCGTAAGTAAAGTGGGACTTAAATTAACCTCCTCAATCTACAGATAGACAGAGTGTCGAGTCCGGTCACTTTCTCCTAGCCTGTATTATTCGGCCACGTATATTAAATGTTCAGAAAGGTACAATAAACTTGAAAATATTTAATAAGACGTTGGCAAATTATATTAGAATGACGTTGCAAGAAGCTTTCGCAAAAAATTTAATGATAAAGTAACAGAATCTACCAGAACAGAAGATGCCCCCAATATACTTAACACAAATCTAAAGATTGTAAATAGTACGGCTCAAGAAATAGCAAAAGAAGTGTAGTGCTTCTATCCAACGGACAGATAATCCTCCAGAACTCAGAGAAACCTTTCACTATCGAGCAAAAAGAAGGAAGGAAAAAAATTTAATCTAGAAATAGGTGAAAAATATAAAACCGGGAACATTAACACCGAAAACTTTAAAATTGTCACCGATATTTATAGTGTTGCTTGCTCTACATTTTTTCATTTCTACAAAAATATATAAGATTTTTCCAATATTTGATACGCGGTGATCCTGTTTTAAATCATAATAGAGTAGTCTCTCTCTATAACGATTCCCTATATAACGATAATTCCTCTATAACGATGAAAATAGTAAACGTTGGTTGGTTCGTCATTAGAACAATGTATTAATTCTTTCTCTATACTGATATCGTTCTCTCTTTATAGCGATAACTTTTTAGCGTTCAATAGTTGATGACAAATGTGTTACTGTGTTTAAAGTTCAGACTACCTAAGTCACAAGTGCCAAGGTCATTGTCCAGCGGTTGTTTTGTGTTGCGTTTATGGAATGCTTCCACCCATTCTACTCTTTCTTATCAGAGAATTAAGTGACTCACGTTTATTGTTCGGGCGGCGTACCTAACTGTTATCACACAGATGTTGTCATCTATTGACGACTTTTCATTTTCAGTTTGAGTTGTGTCTTAGTGTGTCAACAGTCAACATGTTTTCTAAAAAGCGTAAAGTGCTCTCAATGGAGGAAAAGTTATCGATAACTCGAGCAATAGAGAAAGGTGAAAAGCAATCGGATGTCGTTCGCCGGACGGGGCTGTCTCAGTCAACTGTGGCTACGATATGGAAGGACAGAAAAAAGTGGCTTAAAGCGGAGATGGAGGGCGGTAGCAGGAAGAAGTTGCGGAAACCTCAGCACGAAGATTTAGATCGCGCTATGCTTTAGTGGTTCCAGCAGCAGCGTATGAACCATAATCCACTTTCTGGGCCTGTGGTCAGGACAAAAGCTGAGTTTTTTGCAACTGACTTGGAATTGAGAATTTTAAGGCATCTGAAGGTTGGCTGAGCAAGTGGAAGCTGCGGCACAAGATCAACTACGGGCAAATCAGCGGAGAGGCTCGCGATGTTAACAAAAACGTAACGGATGATTGGCTAGAAAACGTGTGGCCTGGACTGAAGGCACGATATGCGTCAGACGACATTTTCAATGCGAATGAGACTGGATTGTATTTTAAAATGACACCAACAGAACTTTAAAATTTAAATTGGAAAAGTGCGTTGGTGGAAAGCTCTCTAAGGAACGCATTACAGTTTTAGTGGCCGCTAACATGACATGTTCGGCGAAGCGAAAATTGTTAGTGATAGGGAAGTCGAAAAACCCGCGTTACCTTAAAAACATAAAAAATCTACCGATGACCTATAAAGCAAACAAGAGTGCGTGGATGACCTCGGAAATTTTTAAAGAAGCGATAAGAAAGTGGGATATCGAGCTTAAAGGGAAAAAATTATTTTGCTTGTAGACAATTGTCCTGCTCATCCTGTATTGCGCGACCTTCAAAACATCGAACTCGGTTTTCTGCCAGCAAACACAACGAGTGTCCTTCAGCCCATGGACCAAAGTGTCATCAAGAGTTTGAAAAGCCATTACAGGAGAAGACTATAATTAGTAAATCCTGGGACAAGGTATCGAGCAATACAATAAAACATTTCTTCAAACACGCAGGATCGCTGGAAGATCAAGGATTGTCTGATGATGAAGATGACCTGCCATTAGATGTTTGGGCCAGACAGTTTGAACTTACTATCACCTATGGACCGGAAGAGCTAACAGATTTTGAAGAAGTTGATGAAAATGTAGCTACAACATCTGGACTTTCTGACGAGGACATCCTGCAAGCAGTTCGTGTAGAAGAAGAAAAAAACAGTGACTCGGAAGTGCAACCAGAGCCAGAATCAGCTCCGACCCTTCAGCAGGCATTGGATGCAGCAAAAGTACTGCATCGATTCTTCATCCACCAGGAAGACGATATGAGTGCTGTGGAAGATTCGATGCGTCTTCGGGACAAGGTCAGGTCAGTTCTTATACTGTATTGCTTATATTATTCGTTAATAAATCTATGTGGAATACAATGTTATTTCATTTATATTCGTTTTGATATTTTTTTTTAAATTAAAATAGGTTATTTAGTACAGTATTATTAATATTACAGTACCGAATTTTGTCTCTCTCTGTATAACGATCTCTCCATATAACGATGAAAATTCCCGGTCCCTTGCATATCGTTATAGAGAGAGAGAGAGGACATATCATCTCTCATTGTTCCATAAAGCAAAAAATAATAAAAAAAAATAAACATTAAACTTATGTGATTTAGTCCTCATTTTCAACTGCTCCCTAAAAATGTTAAATTTAGTTGTTTGTATTGTGAATTATATACGATTGTATTATATTTCTAAATTCTTCGGTATATTTACCTTTCCTCTAATGGATAGGTTTATATATCGAATCCCCTATTTACAAACCAACTTTTGGGTTAAAACTTTAACCCTGGAGCTGAAAACTAGCCTGATATTATTATTTAATAGAGATAATGTTCCTGTGGGTAGTTCTTAAAGGAATTCCGAATACAACAATAAAGAATAATGCTATTAGAGGCTCGCCTTAAGTGCGGTAGAAACAATGTCACCGCAGATGCTCCTGGGGGCACCTGCTAGCATCTGGGAAAATCATAAAATAAAATATACCAGTGGCATACTAGAAATATTTCCTTTAACCTTTTAAATGCTGACCTCTTTAAATTTTCTATATTCTTATAGTCCACATTTTGGTCACGTTGTGTTTTATTTTGCAATTGTTTTTCAAAAAAATTTTTATAACTGCGATTCTTAAAAGCGGATCAATTCGGACTTTACTAAACGCTATTTTTAATTTCTAATTTTTTTAAAAGGAACAAATTAACAATTTTTATTTTGGTAATCATTTAAATAATTAAATTGTTAATAACAAATTATCTGACGGGTTTTCAGCCTGGTAACATCGACAAACCGAATTTACGCATCAAAAAACATAAAGAAACGTTAAATAACTAAGGTAAAATAAAAGTGTATACCTACTCAACCTCCCGCCCAAGTATTACAACAGTATAAAAGGTTCAGCGTGTTTTACATATATATATATATATATATATATATATATATATATATATATATATATATATATATATATATATATATATACATATGTGTATAGCAACAGATTTACAGATTTGCTGTAGCTTTGATAAATTGACACACCAAATATATGACGCTTATACATATACATATATAATAATATTTATGTTTATACATATATAGATATCTAGGCCTGTATATACGGTATATATATTGTTATGATATGTAAAATCGAGAAAAATATTGGTTTGTTTAAAATATTTCAAAATTCAATAACATTAAAATAATTCAGATAAGTAGGATAATATCCAACAAACATTTCGAAGAAGGAGAGTTATTAATTTCTTGAATTACCTGTACTAAACACAATGTAAGCTTTACATCAATCATTTCTTTGTTATACTTGAGTGACCCGCATAAGTTTAAGTGAAAGCCAAAGAATTGAACGGGGTTTTTCAAAATCCATTAATGCAGTGATTAAAGACAATAGAAGGGATTATAGAAAGAGGTTTTTGTTAGTTTTTAAGATTTATAGAAAAATATTATTTGTAAATAAGTTTTAGGAAATTTATAATTATAGGTAAAAATTTGTTTGTTATCGAAATGAAAAAATGGGGGAATTGTGACGAGTTTTGATTGGCGGAGATTGAAAAAGGTGGGATAAGTATGTAGGAGAAAGTTTAGCGAGATTGAGGAGAGAGAAAAGATATGGTCAGTTGGTTTTCCAAATCTGTAGGAGGAACAGTGATTGTTCTCTGGCGGTTCCTGAAATGTAGCAAGCAGTAGTGTTGAATGTTAGTGAGTTTTTGTGGAGTTAGTGTATCTGACAGCAGCTGAAGCAGCAAAATATTGTAAGTCATATTTCTCTACTTATATTCCAAGAGTCACTGTTCAGGCCAACGAGAGATTCAGTTTATCGTAAAGAGAAGATATTCCAAGAGTCATTTTTCACTCGGGCCAACGAGAGATTCAGTTTATCGAGAGGAGAAAGGCTATCATAATTTGAATGATTTGTGCTTTTGAAGGAGATCATTAAGGACGATATACTTGCAACAATCTGTGTATGATTGCTGATTACATAGGGAGCGGTTGAGAGGAGATAATATAATCTACAAGGAACAAGGATTTGGACCACTCATCATCAGAGAGAGATATTTTGTTTTCTGCAGTTTTTTTCTTTTATTGATAACACAATTTTTACACTTAATTTAGAAAGGATATAAATATTTTTGATTAGGAGAGTTAGAATAGTTCGGAATTTTGAGATTTCAATTAATATTGTTTGTACCATAAATTTTGATTGTTCACGTACGGAGAACAAAATTTTGAGAATCCTTATATGAGATTTGTTTATTGAAAACTTTTGAGTGTGAATTATTTCATTATTTTTATTTCAATATATAGTGTTAGATCATATGTGTTTTTTATTATTCCGGTATTCTCTGGACCTTACCTTTCACATGTAATAGCATAGATATTGAAGCACGAATTTAACCCTGAGATAAAAGAATTAAAAATTGTGATAGAGTCATAATCATATCATTTAAATAATTTTAATTAATCAAAAAAAAAATTAATTAGCTAATTATTGCTTGGCGCACCAAGACTCTAAATATCACAATAATATATATATATATATATATATATATATATATATATATATATATATATATATATATATAGTGTTAGATCATATGTGTTTTTTATTATTCCGGTATTCTCTGGACCTTACCTTTCACATGTAATAGCATAGATATTGAAGCACGAATTTAACCCTGAGATAAAAGAATTAAAAATTGTGATAGAGTCATAATCATATCATTTAAATAATTTTAATTAATCAAAAAAAAAATTAATTAGCTAATTATTGCTTGGCGCACCAAGACTCTAAATATCACAATAATATATATATATATATATATATATATATATATATATATATATATATATATATGTGTATATTTATCTTTATATATAAAAATCTCGCTTCACGGCGTTTCTCCAAGCTAATATTCAAAAACCACTGAACCGATTGCAATAAAATTACGTAAAAGTACTTGATCCAACAAGTAGATACGATATTTTTTAATCTCGATGAAGGCCCGTATTTTTTTTTTTGTAAATTCAAAATGTTTTATTCGACTTTACGTCTACAGTTTTAGTTCATATGATCCGTTTATCAAACGTCAAATGTTTATATAACATTTTTTATAAAAAATTGAGAACGACTGCATCAATAAGGCTTATTTTGGTTGTGATATATTTATTTGAAGTCCTCGGAAGGTCTCATAGTTGAGAAAATTTGATGAATAAGGAAAATATTATAAGAGGAGATTATAAGGAAAATAGTAGAAGCAACCATTTGATTTTCCTATACAAACAGTTATTTTATACACTTATACAAAATGTTTACGTCTCTTTACTTTTTTGTTTGGCTTAAATTCGAGAAAATACGATAAAATTGCAAAAAAAATAGTAAAGCAGTTTTATTTTCCATTAGATATCAACTTTTATTAGTTGTATATAAAGTGTTTTAAAAAATGTTATTTTTGCTCGAAATTAAAATACTTTTATTTTTGACAGAATTATTTATGTTAAGAATTAAAAATAATTTTAAAAGGTTCAACATTGTTTATTTACAATAAAAAAAGATTTTTTAACATTTTCTCTGTAATAAAGTTAAGCATTTAAGTTCGTATATTAACAAAATTATTTTGTAGCTTTTTATCCTATTATTTTTAGTCGTTAAGTTGCGCCAAATATAGGCAACTTAGAGTTGTTGTATGCAATGCTAAGCATTTAACTTAATTTTTCCTTAAAATAACGAAAAAAAGTTAATATCATTCAATGTTAACATCTCATATTCAAAGTAATGATTCTAAATTAATTTCATTAATTAGTTTTTAAAAGTTTTATTTAATATTTTCTTTACTGTAAACCAAACAAATGATGATGGTCCAAAAGCTATTTTGTAAATTGTAATCTTTCTATATTTTACCTTTTTTCCTTTTTTTTTATTTCTTTATTTTCAACCTCTAAACTGTCAAAATATAACTAACTTAGTACTCATACAAACTATTTTGATTTTATTATCATTTTGCCGTGTTTATATATATATATATATATATATATATATATATATATATATATATATATATATATATATATATATATATATATATATATATATATATATATATATTTATATTTTAACACAGTACGCAAATTATGTGTATTATTTACACTGTTACTTCAGTTTATTTTCAATGTTAATTTTTGAGCAACGTGTATTGTTATAAAATTATATAAAATATTAGAACAAAATAAAAAACAGGTGGATTTTACATAGTTCATTTTTATATTAATTTTGATTTTCTCTCACTCTCCAATGGCGCTACAGCATAAATCGAGCCTTAATTTCTTAAAACTATACCTCCAACCTTGCTGGTTCGGCATGGAACTTCTCCAGGATCTCACGTCTAGAAAATTTTGCGCCTTCGCTGCCACTTTATGCTCCCACCTTTTTCGTGGCCTTCATTTTGGTCTTGCGCCCTGCATTTTACTGTCTAGGGTTTTTTTTTGGCAATTGTTCGGTCTCCATTCTCACTACATAATCAGCTCATGAAAGTCTCTAGAGTTTAACGAATTCTGAGATCGATGCCTCTTTAAACAGGTGGTAGTGTTCATGGTTGTACCTGGATCTCTATACTCTGTTTTCGTTAATAGATACCATCACCTTCCTTAGGACTTTTCTTTTAAAAACTTCCAGTTTTTCTTTTGTATGTTTTGTGATTATCCATATCTCGCATCCATAACATGCCTAGTATTGGTCTGATAATAGTTTTTGGACCTTGATTTTCGATGTTCAGTGTATTGTTGGAGCGGAACACATGGGCGGATAAAAAGTAGTAAAGTTGTTTCCTTTTACCATTCTTTGAGTTTCTGGTTCTTATCAGTATTCCTTTAAATTGTTTTAAAGCATATCAATTATCATTTTTTGTAAATTGCCCTAAAAAAAACCAAATCTCAACAATGCATGTATCTAAGCCACAAGACGTAAACGAATTCCAAGGGCTAATAGATCGGGCGAACCAACTCCTCAAATAAATGAAGATCAGAGAGTGAGGTCAGAAGAGAGCCGTGCACAAGAATCCCATGCACATCGAGACCAACATATACGACAGAATATACTAAGAACGAGAGCTGCACGGGAGCAGTATATAGCTACATCCAGAACACAAGAACGAGAAAAACAGCGAATCAACAGCGCATTTACATGTATATCAATTGTTCGTCTTGCATTTGAATATGCCTAAGACATTAACTATGGTCTTAGGCATATTCAAATCAGGAAAAGTTGTGTTATCATCACTTACCACTTCACCAGAACCTTTACAATTACTTATTACTAGTGATTCAGAAAACTTATAGTGGGCAAACAGCAGATGCAGTACCCAAGTGGCAATTGGATGTTCATAGTAAACCAAATGCAATATGTAACATTAAAAAAAGAAGTGAAATGATTGCAGTAATGCAAACGAGTTCAGTTATTAACTGGGATGAAGTTATTATAACTCATAAACATTCGCTCCAAGCACTACATAGAAGTATGCAATATTTAAACGGCAACGACAAATTATTGGGTGGTGCTCTCTTACTATTGTCTGGTGACTTTTGATAGACATTACCAATTATTCCTCCCTTTAGATATGCGGATAAGACATGTTTAAAACAATCGTCTTTGTAGCGTAATGTCGAAACAGTTTGACTGAAAATTAACATAAGAGTACAAAAGCAAAATGATCTATTGGCGTGAATATTTTCCAAACATTTGCTGGATATTGGAAACAATAAAAGAAAACTGAATCCAAATACAAGATGCATAAAACTTCCAGATAAGTTCTGCACTTTTGTTGAGACCAAACATAAATTAATTGTAAGTATTCTCCTGGCTATACTGAATAATAACTTAAATCATAATTGGCTCAGTTAGCGCAATTCTGGCGGCGACATATTATGCTGTTGCAAAATTAACATCCAGATTCAAAAGTTATTATCAGGTGATCTAATATCTTTTAAATCCTAATCTGATTAGCAGTAAAATTATCCAACAGAATTTTTAAATTCTCTGTATTTACCGGGGATGCCATCAAACAATTTTCAGTCGAAAATTAGTTTACCAATTATTCGCAATTTGAACCCACCAAGAATATGCAATAGCGCACATTTGGTCAATAAAAGTATTACTGGAAATATTTTGAGTTGAAAATATTTTTCTACTCCTAAAAGGATAAATCGTCCTTTTGCCACATATCCCAATGATACACTCATATTTCACAATATCATTCAAAAAGCTCAATTCCCTGTTCGATTATCATTCACTATGAAAAATAACAAATCTCAAGACCAGACAATGTCCGTTTGCAGTTCGGATTTAAAGAATTCACGTTTCTCACATGGTCAATTATATGTTGCATGCTCATGTATTGGTAAACTATCAACTATGTGCTTTCTAAAACTTGCAAAGCAGACAGACTAATGAATTATTATAAGAGAATCTATAATTTACATTCCACATGCCGTTCATCACGGTGAAAATTCTTAGGAATTTAGTTTCTGGTACTCGAAACAGAGTAAAGAACTAAAACAGAAAGACGGTGTAAGATTTAATTTCGGTTGCAGAGCATATGTAAGCCGCTTATACGTATTTCAACCTCTTTAGGTCTCATCTTAGGAAATCTTAGAATTTCTAGTGCTGTTATTAGATGGAAATTGTAACGTAATACTTATTTTTATAATTATTGTCCTAAGACGGGAGAGATTTTGTTTCGACTCAGAGCAACTGCATACTTCTTTCTGATAAGACTTAAAGAGCTTCAAATATGTATAAGCGGCTTGCAGATGTATATGTATATATATATTGTGATGATGTATTATTTGTGAATGATGAGCAATGAGTGTTTTTAATAATATATATAGGGTTTTTATCGCGATTCTCAAAGAATTAGTTTGTAAGCACTTTTTGAAATTATCTTTATTTAATCTATTATGAAACACACATATATATTTAACATAGCCAATGTAAATTTAAAATAAACTATCTTTAAATTAAAATTCTTATGAAACTAATTTAATTATATAGATAATGTAAATTTTAAACAAACTATCTTTAAAATTGAAATTCTTATGACACTAACTAAATTATATTAACAAAATTTTGTACCTTTCTGTCACTGAATGCCTATGTAAAACTGTTCTCCAAAATAAAGATTTAAATCACCACTCAATGTCTTCGTTCTTAGCTTCGGTTATCCTTGTTTTTGTGAAATTACTTTTTTCCAATTATCAGCTTCCACCAATTTAAATGATTTTTCTTCTTAATAGCATTTATATTTATTCTTCTTTTCAATATATCAATATCCAATCACCAAATATATTATATAATTTTAATTTTCAATTAATACTTCCTTTCGTTATCCAATCACCATTTTTATACATAACATAATTTTTAATCTTCAATAATATTTTCTTTATTCTGTTAGTTAGTTAGTTAGTAATTTATACCTTTTCAATGTTTCAGAACCATCTGGAAAGAAATCTTATTCGATTTGTTCCATTTCCTACATATCTGAATCTTCTGGAATAGTCCATTTCGCATACAGGCCATATTCTGTGATCTAGAGAATTCTTTACTCGTTTATCGAGAATTTTATCGACATTTAGGCTTTTCAGATCAGAATATAAACTTAAATCAGTAACTATATGTAACTAAACATTTTAAACTAACACATAACCCTATTTCACATTCGCAATTATTATTTTTCTGTCTGTCGCTTAAATGTATAGTTGGTTGCCTATGCACATGGCTCACTTAAATATATTTACAATATTATAATTATTAAAAAAAAAACTTTTTACACTTATTATATGCTAATTTATTAAGAATGCACTCTATAGTATATAACTTATTAAAATAACCAAATACTTTTTATATCTAATATTATCTAGTATATAACTTATAAATTATTTTTTTAAACACTATTTTTCTTTTTCCTATAATTAATATCATTTCAATATATATATATATATATATATATATATTTGTTTACTACTGAACGAAGGCCTTACGTTTAATTTTCCACCCATCTCTACCTTGAGCTTATTGCATCTAATTTGTGCACCATGTCCGATACGGGCCCATCTAGAATTGTTTTACCATTAGAGATATTACGATTAGAGATAAAGTACCAAAGCTTTTAATTTTTGTACTTTATATCTAATGGTAATACCTAACATTGATCTTTTTGTAGCGTATTGTGTAAACCTTATTTTAAGTAATTTTAAATAATCTGGATCCCCAGTTATTACGCTTCGCATTGTACTCACCAACGACGATCAAAAAATCCGAATGTTATGTTTTGGCAGGCGAAATATTGCTAAGTTATAGCTCCTAGTTTTGATTTACACAGCCGTGGCTTGTATTTTAGATGTTTGCCATCATATCTTTTATTATTGTTATATACTGTGTTTTATAATTACAGCACTTCCTCTTTTATCTACATTTTTTGAGTAAATACCGTGGTATACTGATATTTTTTAAACTTGATATATGAGTTTTTGGTGAAGTGAGTGTCGGCGATAAGGCATATAAATATTGTCTGTGTCAAAAACAGTTTGCAATTCTTGTTGGTACTTTAAAACGCCACTGGCATTCCATTCTAAAATTTTCAGTTGTCTAACCAATTTTCGTTTTAGGAATCACTCCTTCTGCGCTTTTCGCCAAGTTTGTGATTTGGACATTGTACATCAAGTTTTTCAGTTTTCTTTTAAATGTGGTTTAATATGTTATGTCAGTTTGATATTACATGATTTTTATAATTTTTCTTAGTTTTATTTGCAGCAGTTCTTCCTGTTACTAGTTGAGTATAATGGCTTCTACTCTAATTATTATTTTTGGTTTTCTTGAACTTTTTTTTGGCTCCTTGGGCTGCCCCTGCGACTTTTTTAAGGAAACATCTTCTTCTTCTTCTTCAAATGCCCTGTCCGTTGCAAACATTGGCTATCATTATGGCAATTCTGATCTTGTTTGCGGCGCTTCTGAATAGTTCGACCGATGTGAGCCCGAACCACTTCCGCAGATTTTGGAGCCACGAGTGTCTTTTCCTGCCTGACCCACGCCTACTGTCTACGTTCTCCTGGACAATCAATTGCAGTAGACGGTACTTATCGTTTCTCAATATGTGGCTTAGATATTCAAGCTTTCTTTGTTTGATTGTGCTCACGAGTTCTCTCTCCTTTCCGATTCTTTGGAGTACCTCTATGTTGGTGACATGTTTGGTCCAGGATATACGAAGAATGCGTCGGTACACCCACATTTCGAATGCTTCTAGTTTTCTCGTGAGCGTCTCTGTCAGCGTCCAGGCCTCCATACCATATAGTAAGATCGGAAAAATGTAGCATTTAACTAGACGTAATTTTAGGGGAAACATAGGTTTTAAGAAAACATAGGTTTTTTATTTGCTTCTTCTTAGGATCAAAATATTTTAAATTCTAGTCTTTATTTAAATTTGTTCGGCAGCAATTTCATTAACCAACCTAATTTTATCTGGTAATTTCCTCTTGTTTGTAATTATTTGTTCCACTCTTTTAATGTAGCTCTTGAAAATAATTAAATTACTTATTTGAAAACTACATAAGTCATAATTTTACCAAAATCGTATTTTCAGTAAAATGGACTTTCAAACTGTAAAATTTGTTTGGAAAGAAACGCCTTCAGTCAGTGCATTCGTAACTTATCTACAGCGGTATGCATTTCTCTTATAATTTGGCGCAATAACGCAAATATTTTTCAACCAAGTTCGATCTTCTGTTGTGAATGCATGTAGATAAATAAATGTGTAGGAAATACA
Source organism: Diabrotica undecimpunctata (assembly GCF_040954645.1). Classification (NCBI taxonomy): domain Eukaryota; kingdom Metazoa; phylum Arthropoda; class Insecta; order Coleoptera; family Chrysomelidae; genus Diabrotica; species Diabrotica undecimpunctata. The sequence goes on from NC_092806.1 coordinate 103,163,992, forward strand.
AATACAGTAGTAATAATATTGTGGATTACTAATTTGTATTATATCTTGCCAAAAATTTTTTAAAATGAGTGAAAGTGATAGTGATCATAACGAATTTACCTAATCAGAAAAAGAAAGGAATAACAAAAATCTCACGAAAATAGAAATGAAGTAACTAAAACGAACTAGAGTTAAAGTGCAATAAGTTGATAATTTGTTCTTTTCTAATAAAAAGTTTTCATTAAAAACAATTGTTGAGTGATCAATCTAAATTTGGTAATTTGTTAATATGGTAATGTACTTAATTTTTAGGTGCAGGAAAAAATGCTTTTCATTGATGATTAGCGACGAAAAAATGCAGATTTTCCAACGATTTAGGGACTTAAATATAAAAACTAAGCAAGATTGTTTCGTACAAAGCCTAATTTCCGCAACTGAAGTTATGCAACGACGTAGAAGAAAAGAACTTATTAACTCCTTAAAACCTAATAGAAGTAGTAATTATGTATTCGCGATAGCCAATTCCGACAGGGGGCGCTGAAGATTTCAAAGATGGACGATAACTTTGGGAAATCGAATCATTTTGTCATTTGATCTCGAAGCTATAAAACGTTTAATATAAATCATTTACACTTGTGTTTTGCCAAAGTAAAAGTTGGAGTACGTTTTTCAAAGTTTATTTGTTTGTGATTCGAGTTAATACATGCGGTAATTGACTCCCAAACCTGAATAAAAATAAAATTTAATGTTTGTTTTTTACAGTATGTCTGAAACACGAAAAGTAAAATTTACATTATCTCAATTATGTTTGTAGTTGGAAGGTCGGCAGAGATCTTTAGTTGAGGGTGAGGCAGTTTTTTGGGCAGCCTACGTTATATTTTGTAAATTACGCCTTACGTTTTTTACTAATAACTTCATGAGACCTTTGGGGCAATTTAGCTAATGAAACAGCATTTTTCAGTCTTCTCAATTTAGTTTCAGGTGTTACTATAAAGTAAATAAGATATAAATATATTAAAATATAAATAATATTTTAATCAACACTTATTTGGAAAGTAATAGTTCTCAGTAAAATGTAAACTGCACAGTCATGTATTTGGTTATAGGTCTGCCAATTCGCAAAATGCATTGCCAAATTTTTCTCATATTCTCGTCCGACGGAAACTTATGTATGGAATTTTTTTATGAATTATAATGGGATGAACATTGAGGAACACTGCAATAGTTTTTTGAAGTTAAAGTCATTGTTAATTACAATATAAACCGGTAGCCAATATGTATACAAATTAATGACAACTTCAAGGTTTTCCCGAAGCGGATGCTTTTGAAATCTACCACCAGGCGTCGCCCACTTTGCGGTTCCTCATAAATACTCCATCTCAACCCCTAATAGAAAAATTACCTTTTGAAAATTAGCCTTCTATTTTCTTCACGGAGTCACAATTGACTGAAGTGCAGGAAAATCACTATTCGACAAACGGGGAAAAAGTACCCCAGGCATTGCAATTTCTGTTATCATTAAAGATGCTATTTGTGAACATATTAAATCATACCTCACAAAGTTAGCTCACTATACTAGCAAAGAAAAATATTATTTAAATGAGAAACTAGATATCACTCTCATGTACAAAATGTTTACAGAACAATTTCCGGAATATGCCATTGTTAAGTATTCATTCTACAGAAAAGTTTTTAAAGTAGGTTCTGAATTATCATTTGGAAGAGCTCAGGAAGACACGTATTGTGTATGTAAGGAGCTTGCAATGAAAATAAATAGTATGCATTTGTACGATAATGCAGAGTTGCAGCCACCGAGAAAATGAGGCCTATACGTCGAGCTAAGAAATTTTCAACTTAATTGAAATTTGTTAAAGAAATGGCCATGTCCAACGAGAAGATTGAGGTTATTTCTATAGATTTGATACAGAACCTTCAACTGTCACAAATTTCGGTGCAAGAGATTTTTTTCTTCGCCAGGTAACAGTGAACATTTTTTGTACTAATAGGTATAAAACAGGAAAAGCAACGTTTTTCCTGTATCATACGGATAACGGTACGAAGGGGCCGAACGAAGTTTGCTCGTTTCTAATCAGGTATTTTATAGAAAAGATACCGTTAGTGAAATATCTTTATGTTCACTCTGACGGTTGTGAAGCGCAAAATAAAAACCACACTGAGTTAGCCACACAGCTGAGGTTCTTTTTTCTCTTTGATTTCGCTCGAAAAATTTAAGACATTTGACCATTTTTTTTTCTATTAGGGGTTATTCCTTTCTACCCTGTAATAGGGATTTTGCGGCGTTTATAAGAAAAATTAGAAACGTAGACCGTATACACACCATGAAAGAATATGGACAGCTGATTAATGCCTGAAGCATTGGCATATCCCAGTCTGAAGATTGTCTATATAAGAAAACTACAATGTTATATACCGGATGTAAAAAACATTCAGGATTATTACAATGAATTTTTTAACTGACCCACAACGACCAATAATATTCCTAAAGAATATTAATGATCACACTTTTCGTTTTTTTTTTAGTTAAAATATTATTTTTGATTGGATTTGGATTTTTCATTGGACTCCCTTTCTAGTTTTAGATTATTTGTAAATTCTGTTCCATAATAATTTTAATTTTTGGTTATTGTGAGTCGATAATTTTGCTGGTTTTAAGTGCAATGTGGAATAGAAAAATAAAAGTGTTAATGGTAATTATAGCACAGATATTGATAGAGAAGTAAGTGCAACTCTATAAATTTAGGAAGGCAAAGGAATTTTATTTACTATCACCACAAAAAAAAACTAAAAACAAAACCGGCCCAAGTAATTAACGCTAATATTTTATATTAGTTTTAAAAGCTAAAAGTAGGCGTTGCTACATCAGATCGTTTCAAAGTAAGTAACAATAAATTTAATTGAAAATTAATATATCAAGGAAGAAAACGTAAAAATAAATTACTATAAGCTACTGCTTAAGAGAACCAGCTTCCTTCGACGCGTTGAGTGGGGAGGGAGCCTATATCGCGAGTAGTAGCAGTAGAAATATGGATTAAGATGATCATACATCCGATGACAATCGGAAAATAAATAGAAAAGAAGAGGAACTGCTTTTTTTGGTACCATTAAAAAAGTACAAAGAAGTCCAGTTAAAAGTCACAAAAATGAACACAAGATAGATCAAATACTAAATATGATAAAAAATTTAACCCTGCGGCAGTCGCGTCGGGGAACAGAGGTCCGCACTGTTGATACATTTTGAAATTGTTTACATATTCATTATTATATCGAATGATGTCCCTAGGTATGCTTTCCTGACGATGGTGGGCAACACTTTATACCGACATCGCGCGACTAAAAAATTACCTTCAGTGTGTATCAGTCTTTGATGCAGAGTAGTACGTTTTTTCCGTTGTGCGACTGATCATGTAAGTGATTTTAGTTATTTTTATATGACCGTATTTTTCGTGAAACAACGCAAACGGTATTACCTATAGATATTTTTTAGAAACAGAAATGTTACAAATTGTAAAGTTGTACGTCAGGATGAGTTGGAAGAAATAGCAGCACATATATGGAGTGATGACAAAGAAGAAATAGTGGATTTTAGTGATGAAAGCGACAATGAAGAGGAGCACATTGATCATATTTCTGATGAGAGCGAGTCCGAGCTACCTAAAATTGAATTTGAAGAGGAAGTTATGGAGATAGATATGGACATGAGATTGAATGAGTCAGAAGATGCAAAAAAAAAACAGATTTTATATAGGTAAAAATAATGACACAATATGATGTAGTAAGGAGCTTGTATCAGGTAGTAAAACTAAATCTGAAAATATTGTCAAAATATCACCTAGAACTATACATGCCAAAGACACATATTCAAAGATTGAAGCATTTTTAAAATTCATTTATCCTAAAATGATTGACGAAATTGTTACATCGACTAACTTATTTATTTAGAAAAAAGAAGTTATGAAGTATTCAAGACCGAGAGATAGCACACCTACCAAGCCAGATGAAATAATAGCCCTGTTTGGTGTACTTTTTTTAATTTCTATAAAAAACGAAAACCATGTCAATGTTTTAGATCCATGAGCAAAAGACGGTACAGGATGATGATACTTATGATGCCGTCTTTAGTTATAGAAGGTTTTTATTTCTATTACGGTCTCTGCGATTTGACGACTTTAGGACAAGAAGAGACCGTGAGACGTCAGACAAACTTGACTCCATTAAACACATTTATTAGAAACGGTAAAAGAAATAATAAATTAGACTTACTCACAATCAATTTAATTTAACTATCAGACGACCGGTTTCGCTTTCTACAATATGCAAAGCATCTTGAGGTCACGATACAAAGTTAAATTAATTAATCAACAATACAAGATAGTTTGAACCATGTTCTTTCAAACATCAATTAATAGAGTACCGGCATCATTAATTTAATTTAATTTAATTTAATTTAATTTTATTCAATTTAATTTAATTTAATTTAATTTAATTTAATTTAATTTAATTTAATTTAATTTAATTTAATTTAATTTAATTTAATTTAATTTAATTTAATTTAATTTAATTTAATTTAATTTAATTTAATTTAATTTAATTTAATTTAATTTAATTTAATTTAATTTAATTTAATTTAATTTAATTTAATTTAATTTAATTTAATTTAATTTAATTTAATTTAATTTAATTTAATTTAATTTAATTTAATTTAATTTAATTTAATTTAATTTAATTTAATTTAATTTAATTTAATTTAATTTAATTTAATTTAATTTAATTTAATTTAATTTAATTTAATTTAATTTAATTTAATTTAATTTAATTTAATTTAATTTAATTTAATTTAATTTAATTTAATTTAATTTAATTTAACTTTGTATCGTGACCTGAAGATGCTTTGCATATTGTAGAAAGCGAAACCGGTCGTCTGATAGTTAAATTAAATTGATTGTGAGTAAGTCTAATTTATTATTTCTTTTACCTTTTGAAATAGACTCACACAAGCAACTCATTCAACATTTATTAGAGTTGGAGAATTTATTGCCATAGACGAAATGTTCCATAGACAACCCTTTAGAGGACGGTGTGGATCTATCCAATACATGCCAAAGAAACCGGCAAAATATGGGCAATTAAATTATAGGCATTGGTTGACAGCAAAATACTTTACACTTGGACGTTTAAACTATAATTCGGCACACAAAAACCTGGAGCATATGTGACATCCAATAAACTATTTGACATAGTAATGAGACTAATTGATTCATTACTAAAAACAAATAGAAATCTGACTACTAAAAAGTTTTATACAAGCTAGCCACTGTCGCAAAAGTTACTAGAAAATGGAATTACTACTATTGGGATTTTAAGAACTGCAACTACAAGTAGACCAAGTAGACCAGTTGGTTCTTCACTTTTTGGATATCAATATGATACCACGATTGTGTCCTATGTTCCTAAAAAGAATAAGTTAGTTGTTTTACTGTCAACAAAGCATGACTCTGGAAAAATTGATCCTGAAACTAACAAACCAGAAATAATCTTAGATTACAATAGTACCAAAGGTTCTGTCGACACAGTTGAGCAAATGTGTTCACCATATACTATTACCTAAAAAATTACAAGAAGGTGGCCGTTGGCTTTATTTTTTAAAATCTTAGATATTGCCGGTATATATTTGAAAATTATCTATGACGCCAATAATGAGTCGCAAAAGTCGGTTAGACGTCGAAAATACCTAAAAGATTTGGCATTTGAACTCATGGGTTCCCAAAAAAAGAGTCTAACTGAATAATCTTCACAGTGATATCCAAACTATTTTACAAGAATACAGAGAGATCGTTCAAGATAATAATACCATAGACAATACAAGAAAGAATGGACCATGCCACAATTGTGGTTCTCACAAGAACAGAAAAACGACAATTATTTGCGGCTCCTGTAACAAATTTGTATGTCTAGAGCATGGCCAAATAAAAGTTACCTCCGCTACCTGCCTCGAAACCGAAACGGATGAAGATTAACAGTTATAATACTAAAGAAGAATTTTGTTTTTGTTTTCTAAATTGTTGAATCAATATAATTCATTTATATAAAATTTTAATTTTTAATAAAATATGTTTTATTTTAATTGTTTTGTATGATATGCAACATATTCTCACGAAACAGCTGATAGTTCATCATGCGGACCTAAGGACCGCAGCGCGACCGCTCGAACAAAAATAAAAGACACGACTGCTGCAGGGTTAACAATAGAGTTACAAGAATTAAAAACTGATGTAAAGGAAGTTAAAACGTAACAAACACAATACAGAGAAAACGAGGGAACTCAGAACTAAACTAGCAGACCTAAAAAAGAGAATAGTGAAATCCGGAAAGAAAATGAACAAATCAAAAAGATCTGACTGATACAAAAAAGCTCTTTAAAAGGCTGGATAGAATAAGAAAAGAAAATAATGTAATAATACAGGGAATGACAATAGAAACGAGAGATAGAAGAATACTAAAAGAAGTTATGGAAAATTTTATGACAAAAGAACTGAATATTAACGTAAATATAAAGGAAGCAGTGAAACTAGAAGATAAAACATGTTTACTCAGACTGTCAAGCAAAGAAAAAAAAATAATGGAAAACAAAAGTAAACTTAAAGAAGTTAAAGAAGAAAAAATATATATAAACAATGATCTAACGAGAGAGTAATTATAAATACAGATGGAAATATAAAGAATAGCAAAAGAATAATTGAAGGAAGGCAAACGTGTACAAATTAAAGCCAAGAAAACTGATAATTGATGGTCGAGAAAAGAAAATGGAATAGGAACATCAACCAGCTAGAGAACCTGCCCGGAGGTGGTTCAAGAAACTATCAAGGGATAAGAATATACATTATTCGTTGAAGGACGAGGCAAAGAAACTGAAAATGACTGCAGATAAACTCAGGTAAAACAAAAGTGAAATAAAGAAAGACAGACAATAAAACAAAAATAAAAGACAAAGACAACTGGACGAAAAAAATAAAGAGTTGAAAATAAGCACATGGAACATAAGAAATATGCTAGTTCCAGAAAGAATGGTAGAAATAGGAAAAGAAGTCAAAAAGTATAAAATAAATTGTGCAACACGGCAAGAAGTACGTTGGGAGGGACAAAAAACGATTGATAAACAAGACGTTACAATGTTATATTCAGGAGGAAAGAAGCCAAAGACAAAAAGGGGCGGGATTCATGATACTATGGCACCTAAGAGAGAAAATTATAAATTTCAATCCAATATGGCCTATGTAAGACTAAACAACAAACCATATAACATATCAGTGTTAAACTTATACGCCCCTACAGAAACAAGCAATGCAGATGAAAAAGAAATATTTTATGGTAGGGTCGAAGAGGATATAGAAAAAATACCCAAAGAATGTCAAATTTGTACTAGGAGACCTCGATGCCCACTTTGGAAAAGAGGACTTTTTACAACAAATTGCAGAAAAGCGTACAATACACGAATGGCAATGGGCAAAGACTATGTAACCTAGCAATAAGAATAAATTTGTTAATAAGCTCAACAAAATTTGAACACCCTAAAATACATAAGGTAACATGGAGATCACCAGATCAAAAAACATACAAGCAAATTGATTATATAATGATTAATAAACGAAATCAATCGTCAATAAAGGATGTAAGAACATTTAAAGGTCCGTGTGCAGATTCAGACAACTACATGGCCACAGCCACTAGTAAGAAAAAATATGAAGAGGCAGTAACAGTTTAAATAAAAAAAAATTATAAAACATAAACATAGAATGGAAGAAGATCAAAACATCAGAAGAAGAATGTGCAAATATGCAGGTAGGTAAAAATCAAGATAAAACAAAAAACGGATGGTATATCCAAGAATGTAGAGAAATATCACGAAAAAGGTGAAGCCAGAAATAAATGACTAAGAACAGATAAAAAGGAAGACAGAGAAGAATATAAAAAATTAAGAAATAATGCTTAGAAAGTAATAAGACAAAATAAAAAAAGATTGGTAGACAAAAAATGCAGGAAATAGAGCAACAAAAAACAAACAGCAATACGAAAAATTTTTACCGAAAGGTTAAAGAACAAAACTGAAAACACAAAGGCAAAACGAACAGAATAAAAAATTAAGAGAAAACAGTGATAATAGAGGATCAAGAAAACAAGCAAGTATGGATGAATTATTACCGAGGAGGAAACGGTGCACGAAGAAGAAACAGACGAAGTAGATGAAGTAGACATCAAAATTAAAAAAAAACAATAGAGAAATTAAAGGAAGTAATATAGAGAAGCAAAAATGGAAAAGCTCCTGGTAAAGGAGCTGAAAGGAAAAATACTGGCACTATTGAAAAATGTATTGAAAAAAGAGAAAATGCCATGGGACTGGGAGGTAGGTACAGGCATAACAATACCTAAAATAGGAGACCAACAAATTAGTAAAAATTATAGAGAAATAACGTTACTGAATACAACGTTTAAAATATTGACATTAATTTAAGATAGATGCAATACACACAATAAAACAAATAATGGAAAAAGCAAACGAATATAAATTAGAATTGGAAATGTTATTTATAGACTTCAAACGACATTTGATTCAATTAAAAGGAAAGGATTAATGATAGCTTAAAAATTAAAAATTCCACATAAACTCAGAAAATTAATAGAAATGAAAATGAGAACTACAACAATTAGCATAAAGACACAAATAGAAGAGACAGAGGAATTCAGAATAAATAAAGGGATGAAACAAGGAGATGCATTATCAACAATTCTATTTAATCTAGTCTTAGAATACGTACTAAGAAATATAAATAAAGGAAATCTGAGAACAAGAGGTGGTCAAATAATCGCATATGTAGACCATATTACTATTATTGCAAAAAACAGGAAGATACTAAAAGAGATACTAGAAGAAATAAAAGAGAAAGAAAGATAATGGGACTAAGATTAAATTAAGAAAAGACAAAAATATTAACATTAGGAAAAAAGCCAATAAAAGAAAAAATCAAAATAGGAAGTTCTAAGTTTAAAAAAGTAGAATACTTTAAATACCGAGGAGTTACCACAAGCACAACCGGAAAAAGGAAGTCCGAAATAAAAGAAAAAATATTAGCAGCGAATAAAGCTTATTTTGCAAATAAAAGCATACTTAAAAGCAAAACACTGACTAAGAAAACTAAGATGAACATTTATAACACCATAATTAGGCCAATATTATATGTAGGAGAAACAATGACGATAATCAAAAAAGATGAAGAAGACTTAAGAATAGCGGAGAGAAAGATTATGAGAACCATACTGGGACAAATCAGAACGGAGCAAAATGAATACATAAGCAGACCAAATCCAGAGATAAAAGAACTTAAGGAAGACATCGTGACTAAAATAAAAGCAATGCAGAGTTAGATGGTTAGGTCACATTTGGCGAGCAGGATAAGAAGCAGTGACATACGTAATGATAGAATGGAATACAGGAGGAAGAAAGAGATGGGAAAGACCAAGATCAAAGTACCTGCAAGAAATTGAACAAGACCTCCAAATAACAGGAGTCAGAGAATGGAGAGGAAAAACTAGAGATAAGAAAAAATGGAGAGATATCGTCAAAAAGATAACATAAACAAAAGGGAATAATCCATCTAAGAAATAGGATCTAGAAAGCATTCGCGGTTTAATCCCCACGCACGCAAAAATTGGTCGCATTGCTTCTGTAGTGATCCTTTCCCAAGTTAACATGCTCCTTTTCTAACTTGGCTGTACCGTACTGAAGACGACCAATAGTCAGAAATACGTATAGACGGTTGCTTTCCATCGATATACCATTTTTGGTTTTCTGGTTTGCGAGACATGCCATTACACTTTACTGATTACGATTACATTTAAGCTTTTAAAGTGATAGACAACTTTGAATAAAAATAATATGTGTGAATAATAAAATCGTAACAAACTTACAACTACACACAGTTGCTTGCTGTATATATAAGAGTTTATCTGAGGTATTAAATTAAATAAACATCATTTATTATTATCTGAGATATTTGTAAAATTTTTTACTACAAAACACCAAGAAAAACAACTGCAAAAATTAATTCCCACTTATACTGAGAAATATTGCCGATGAGTACTTTATATAGAAAACTGACAGGCAAACAAAAAACAAGTCTTTAACATTTAAATTTGGATTTGATGACGGTAAAATTCTTGTTTCCTATCAACAAAAAAGTAATAAATATCTGACTATAATTGTTGTATTATTAATATAAAATAGATAACAATACTGGAAATGGAAAACCAAAAATCATAATGGCTACAACTAAGCCCAAGACGGTACTGGTAATTTTAGGAAACTCTATCATAGTTACACAACTGCAAGTGCAACTCAGCTGTGGCCAATGCGATTTTTGCGAAATGGATCGTAGTAATATAAATGTTATTATATTTCTTAATTTAGATAAAAGTATCAAAATTAGTCAAAGCATAATTTTCTCAATGAAATACACACTGATTTAATTACAAAGTTCGATTAGAGACTGATATACTAAACCGAAAGTTAAATAAACACGGGGATATTTGGGGCCTTTCTATTTTCTGGGAAGATTTGTTTTTCTCGCAAATATTGTTTTGCCTATAGTTTTAATGATCTTAACTTATTTAATTCGTCAGCCAATCTTTTTTCTTTTTCAGGCACACTTTAATGAGTTCACCTATTCTTATTTTTGTCAAAAATTATAAAAGATAAATATATATTTTATTTCTACAAAAGTGATATTTTTTGTTTCTTTTAGCACGCCAATGACGCAGGTAAAAGCTTTGAGTTCCCTTCTTTATTGCTTACTTTTTATGACAAAATTGGTTTTTTTATCAAAATAAACATTTCGTTTTCTTTGATTGATTTGTGCGAGTTATTGTTTGGGCATTTTCTCAGATGCGCCGGATGTTATTTATACGTTATCAAAAAGATAAATAATATAAGTGAAAGAATTTATCGTATCCCTACATTAATAATTTAAAACAACATAAGGAAAAAATAATGTAAACAAAGAAAATAAATAAAATCAATAGGCGCACTCAAAGATGGTATAAGATTTTTTGACATTTTGTATAACCATACAGTTAGTTTACGATAAATATATTACCGTTTAATTTAGCTCTCATAAGATTTTTTCTTTATTGAACTAAGTATAGGGTGTCCATTTAGACAAAAAGTTCGATGACGTCATATATAATATATATATATATATATATATATATATATATATATATATATATATATATATATATATATATATATATATATATATATATATATATATGTATCCCCAGAATGGTACACTGGTGTCGCGCAGTTTCGCACGTTAGATGCAGTCAGCACGTTCCTAGAGAGGGGAGGCTTAGGTTTATCGGGCGCTAATACGTATTGTAAAATATTTCTCGGTGTCACATACGACACCACAGTACAATTTCCGTTATAATTTTGAATATAGAAGTAAATGGCTTCAACATGCAAACCGTTGACTCAGGCTAAGTTATAAGACATTGTGCGTGCTTATGAGGCTGATGAGAGTGATGAGGATGTCCGTTCAAATAATATAGAACCCGAATATTTGAGTGAGGATGAAGACAAAGAGCTTAGTTAAAGTGAACATTCTGATACCATTTTAGCAGAACCGGAGGTTAGTGAAGATTCGCAGAAAGATAGCGATCGAGCAAAGCATAAATTGCTCGAACGTCTTTTTTTTTTCAAATAATTTGGCATCTTACCCTTGAAGATATCTGGTAGAGCTCCATACGAGACACATGCTAAAGTGATTCTTCTTAGCAATTCAGCAGTTTGGTTGTCCCTAACAATTTGGATTTCATGACCTAAGTAATTATATTTATGAACTAATCCTATTTCGTTTATTTTGCCTTATTTCTTTTCATTTTCTTTAGGGCGTTCCTCCTTATTTCGTCTGTTGAAATATCAGGCATCAATTCCGATCCTTGGTTGACTAATGTTTTTCCTGTTTACTAATTTTCTGTTAGTTGCTTCTCATTATTTTGTTGACTTTTGTATAACCCTATATAGAAATCTTCTACTACGCTTAGTAATTTATCTGTATTGGTGATGATATTTCCATTTTTATCATTTTATTTCATTATTTCTTTATTACCATTTTTCAATTATCTGCTGTAAACTTTGAGACTCTTGTCATTTTCAATTGTTTGTTTGATTTGTTCACTTTCATGGTTTCGGTTGTCCATCCTAAATGTTTTAGGAATATTTCTAACAACACTTTCACCATTCTGTGGTCGCGACCTGTTGAAAACTGGTTCAAAACTGTAACATCTTTAATGATTTGCCTCTTGTCAGTGATGATAAAATCGATCTCGTTTAACTTTTTTCATTTTGGCTCTGCTACGTCCATCTCCGATATTCCTTTTTGAAGAAGAAGCTGTACACTTAAAATAAATTTATTTCTAGCAGGAAACTGAGTAAAGTAAAGTAAAGTAAAAAAGTAAATCAAAGTAAAGTAAAGTAAAGTAAAGTAAGGTAAAGTAAAGTAAAGTAAAGTAAAGTAAAGTAAAGTAAAGTAAAGTAACGTAAAGTAACGTAAAGTAACATAAAGTAAAGTAAAGTAAAGTACAGTAAAGTAAACTGAATTGAAATGAAGTAAAATAAAGTAAAGTAAAGTATAAACTAAAGAAAAGTAAAGTATAAAGTAAAGCAAAATACACTCGCCGTTTCTTCTTTTTTGTTTTTTACATTCCTCATACCTTTAGTTTTACATATAATAGCTGATAGACCCCTAAAATATTTTATTGGAGTATTTGTGTCCCCCAATTTAAGTAGCCAATGGGACCACTCAACAGAAATTACCCAGCGAATAATAAAAGCAAAAGCAGCATTCGTTAGAATGAGAACCATTTTCAACAGTCGAGACATATCATTAAAAACAAAATGCCGTCTATTGAACTGCTACATATTCACAGTTCTGCTCTACGGAATGGAAGCATGGACACTGACTGTTGCATCTATGAATCGGTTCGAAGCTTTCGAAATGTGGTGTTATAGGCGCATCTTACGTATATCCTGGGTTGATAGAGTTACTAATGTGGGGGTCCTGCGTAGAATGGGGAAATAATGTGAAATTCTCATGACCGTCAAAACTAAAAAGTTGGAATATCTAGGACATGTAATGAGAAATTAAGAACGTTACGGCCTTCTCCAGCTGATTATCCAAGGAAAAGTAAATGGTAAGAGAGGACCGGGAAGAAGACGCATTTCCTGGCTTCAAAATTTACGAAAGTGGTATAACACGACTACCACTGAACTGTTCCGCGCTGCAATAAATAAAGTAAAGATAGCCGTGATGATCGCCAACATCCGGAACGGATAGGCACTTTAAGAAGAAGATTTGTATCCCACATTACACTAGTTGCCACTTTCCATCCTTCATCCATCACGTTCTTACTATTCCAGACTACAAGCCCATGGGACATTTTTAAGGATCATTTGACCCAACACGAATCACATATAAATCGATACTAGAGTAGGAGAGATCCTTGTACTTTGGAACAGTTTTTAAATAAAAGCAGGTTTAAGTAGTTTTTAAATTTTATTTCAAACTGAGATTTTTTTTAAATAGAGTATTTTTAAGTAAACAAATAAAAAAATAAAATATTAATTCTAATGGCAAATATGCTTATGAATACAGAAAAATTCACCATATCCCAAAGGTCTTAAAGTACAAACCGAGGTCGGTACTTTGGAACATAAGTATGTGTACTTTGAAACGCTTATTTATTGGACGTTAAATGCAGATAAATCGATGGAAAATGTCATCTCAGCATTTCTTCTGGCAGTGCCCCCCACTACTGAAGCGGCTCCTAGTTTCATCATCATATCTTCGTCAGGCAAGTCATAGACAGTGTCATTTTCGAAAATAAATTTGGCGGCAAAGTTACTTCTTTTTAGGTATCTAACTTTAATCCCATCATCATTCACTCCAACGACATTAGCAACAAAATATCGTTTTGTCTTTTTTGTTGCAATTTGTGCTAAAATAAAATCTCCCACGCAGGGCTTGTTGCCAGACTTAAGAAAATCTTGATCTTCCTTCATCTAGTGAGTCGTCGCACGTTATTTAACTTTTCTATTACATATTCGTCAGAACTACTATCAAGAACCGTTTTGATTGCTTTTTGTTTTTTTGAAACAAAATTCTTCGTGGTTTTAAGGAGCGTCATCATTTTAATCTCGTTCTTCTCTGGGGTATCTGTAATTATTCTACAGCACCCAAGTTTCTTACCTCCTTTCTTCGTAAATTTCCTTGCAGCTGCCTTGGGAAACGGGCGAATTTGTTCGGGCCTTTTATGTTGACTTAATTCATTGGATACTAAGGAAGAACTAGGATCATTAAACATACTAGTTGTTCCTGAATGCATTCCTAGACCCTCTACAGAAATATTCGAGGAACTATTAGTTTCGGAGGTATTTTGATTCTTTCTTGACTTTTCGGCAACTGGTGGTCTATCCGTAACATATAAACTGAGAAATTCGTGTTTTTCGAAAATGTTACTTTTGAATGGAAAAATTCCAGAAACGGTAAAAACAGACTGGATATTTTTCTGTGTAAATGCCTGTGGTTATGCATTCCCAACACACTCAGCAATATCATAGATTGTCATCGTTTTTGAAGGATTTGCAATTAGCCAGTCGGAACAAGCTGTATTATAATGTTTCTTTAGAGGCCCGAAAACCGACCTATCTAACGGTTGTAGCTTGTGTCTGGTGTGGAGTGGAAAGGTAAGCATGACGACTCCCGATGATTTTGCTAAATATAAAGCTTCAACTGAAATGTGGCTCTCATGATTGTCGACAATCAGTAGTGATTTGTTGTCAGTACTTGAATTTGTATGTTTTATATAGTGGTTTAAATACTCAACAAAAATCGTAGAGTTAGACCATCCACTAGGATTCGCGCTCCCAACACTACCTATTGGAGACCCTTTCAGCATGTGTTCCTTAAAAAACACCGTATGCACCGTGGTTAGTCCGGTTTCGTCAAAATTATAAATTCTATCCGGACTAAATGTGTATCTTACCATAAGTTCCTCCTGTTTATCAAAAAATAAATTAACATTTGTTTTATTAAATGATGTCGATCTGGCTAGACTTGTTGCTTGTGGTTTACATAATGATACAGACGGATGTCCTCGCAGATAGTACTTGTAAAAAAAAGTATTTACCCTTATGACCTTAAAAATGCAAAACTTTTTTTACCTGTACCACTCCTTTCCTGCTTTTTGGTTTGTATCCCAGGAAGAAGAACTACCAATATTATTTACACGTGCGTAATTATATGCTAACTTTCTTAATTCGATAGTTAAGAGGTCGTAATGCATCTTGGCATAAATGGTAACATACTTTAGTAGCTCTTCCTCTTGCTGTTTCGTAAAGACTAACTTAACGTGATGCACTATATACAAAATGTTCTTGTCCAGATTCTCTGTGTTTCTTGAGATGTCTGCATAGGGTTGCTTTAGATACTTTAAAGTCTGCGCTGGCTTGTCTTAGACTGAGCTGTTTTTGCAATACAGCATTAAGCAGCATTTTCGACGTTTTTGGCTACATGTTTTATTCTTTTAACGTCTGTTTTGCTTCTCGGCATCTGTAAGCCAAAAAATAAGCGTTTAAATTTTTATAACCGTTCACAGTCCATACAACTTGTACTTTGGACCACGTCCATGTACTTTGAAACATGGTCCAAAGTACAATTCAGACCACGTTTCAAAGTACACGATAATCACATGTTTAAAATATATTAAAAACATATAAAATATATATATAATAAATAATTAATTTAAAATTATTACTTAAAATAAACACAATTCTCTGCAAAAACTAAGAAACTATATTGCTTAAAACTTCTTTATTTGTGTAAACATAGAGAAAATATAAGAATATTAATATACTTACAGTTATTTTATTCGATGGCAGATGATACGAAAATACAACAATGGTCACGCCACAAACAAACAAATTTAACTGTCGAGTTTTTAAACCGATCTGCTTCATATTACGTTTTTTGCCCTCTGTAAGCGCATAGGAACGTTATATAACTAGTTAATGCACCTGAACCGCTAGTATGCTGTAAAAGTCCGAACGTTTCAAAGTACAAGGGGTGTCATAGTATAAGGATCTCCCCTACATAATAACAACTTAAGAAACTATGACGCCAATCCTTATCGGTACTTAAAGCAAGTGCTTAAAATTAAGGGTTGCACTTTAGATTTCTCACCCCTGTCTCAGCCGAAATGTAAGGCTTTGCAAAAAAATTAATCTATAAACGAATTTGAAACTTTGTGTATGAATGCCGTACTATGTCAAATTACCGAAAATTGAAAAAAACTTTTCTAAAAATAAAAAATTGTTCCTGCTTCTATCCTAATAGATAATAGATAAAGAACGTTGAGTCATTGACTATTTCTCCGCCAGAAAATGCCACGGATTCTCAAACTGATGAAGATTCTGGTGACGAAGACACTCTTGCCATAAATAATCTACCTGCTAAACAGCTTAGAGCATCTGCTGAAATAAATGTTTATAAATATAATTCAAGGCAAAACATTTTCTCTAATACAGAAGATGATAAAGAGAACAAAAAAAAATAAAAAAATATTTATAAATGGGAAACCGAAGATTTGTTGTATGATGGTGAAGAATTTAGTAACGATGAAGAAGAAATATCTCTGCAAACCCCTTTAGATATATTTTCTTTATTTTTTGATGACAAAACATTGGACCTAATAGTTGTCGAATCAAATCGATATTCAAGGCAACAACAACATTGCCTGAAAATAGAAAAACGTGACATAAAAGCATTCATTGGAGTGTTATTACTCAGTGGATATGTGCCAGTTCCGAGGCGGAGAATGTTCTGGGAAAACGAAAGAGACAGTCAAAATGTACTGGTGTCTGAAGCTTTGTCAAGGAATAAATTTGAATATATTTTATCTCACTTTCACCTAACTGACAACGTCACTATAAATACATCCGACAAATTTGCTAAAGATGGGCTATTGTTTGATCACCTTAATGCTGCATTTTTGAAATTTGGTCAATGTGAGGAAATGCAATGTGTTGACGAAGCCATGGTACCATATTTCAGCCGCCATGGCTGTAAACATTTTATTCACAATAAGTCAATTCGCTATGGCTACAAACTTTGTGTAGGAGCAAGTAGATTAGGCTACGTAATGGAACCTTACCAAGGTGCTACCACAAATATTAGCGAAAAGTATATTTATTATACAGTAGGGCCATCTGTTGTATTGGAGTATGCCGACGTTTTATAAACCAGGTGGCATAATAAACAGATGCACCTATTTTTTGATAATTTCTTTTCCACTTGATCTTTGTTATAATTGCTATCGGAGAAAACTTTCAAAGCTATCGGCACAATACGTGAAAATCGTATACCTAATGGGCCACTAAAAAACTCAAAAGAAATGAAAAAGCAAACTCGAGGCGTTTTCGATTTCAAAAAAACAGAAAACCAGAACATTATTGTCACCCTGTGCTCAAATGCAGTAGGCGTAAATCCTCTGCATAGGGTGAAAAGATTTTCACGAAAAGAACGGACAAATATTCAGGTAAGTTATAGTTTTTTAGATTATTATTACAAACACATTTAGTTTTTCTTTTCAAAAACATGCTTAGTTTCATGACATTTTACAATACATATTTTAGGTGTCGCAGCCACATCTGGTAAATTTGTACAATGCAAACATGGGAGGGTAAGACAGATGTGACCAAAATTTGAGCCTTTATTGAATTTCATCACTGAGGGGCAAAAAATGGTATTTTCTGCGGGTGGCACACTGTATTGGTGTAGCTCTGCAAATGCTTGGCAGTTGCATAAACAAAGAGGTAGGGACCTAGATCAGTTAAAATTCTGACGACGAGTAACCACTGTGCTATTAATCAGAATTTTCTTTAATTTATAGAAGGCGGCTCTGGCTTTTTCAATGCGTATTCGTATTTTTTTATTTACATCCCAGTTACCTTTAACGTTTGCGCCCAAATAGGTAATATTGTGGACTCTTTCTAACTCTATCAATACGCTCTGATGTTTATTGGTTATAACTCCGTTTTGCTGACAACCATAAGTTTTGTCTTAGAAGTATTAAGTTTTAGCCCATATTCATCACATGCTTCGGTTACCCTATTTATAAGTCGTTGCAGGTCTTCTTCATTGGAAGCAATAAATACCGCGTTGTCTGCATATCTGAGATTGTTGACATTAATTCCGTTAATTTTATTGACTGTATCTTCACACACACTTTCGTCGTGTTGTCTCCAATTCGTATGTTTGCACATTGATGCCAATGCAAATTTTTGATAATAAGGAGGTCTCGGTCATCCATTCCCACTTGTTGCAAGACACCTATAAGTTTGTCATGGTTTACTCGGTCAAAGGACTTTTCGAAGTCAATAAAACACATACATACCGCATGTTCGATATCCCTACATCTTTGATCCATGACCTGCAAACTAAAGAGTGCTTCTCTGGTTTAAAGGGTGTTTCTGAAACCAAACTGTGTTTCACCTAGTTGTACTTCTATTTTGTTGTAAATTCTCGAGTGCAGTGTTCTTAGGAAAATTTTCAGTACTTGACTCATCAGACTGATTTTGCGATGATCGCTACACTGTTTGACATTTATTTTTTTCGGTATCAATATAAATGTTGACAATAGCCAGTCTGTTGGTTTATGTCCTGTTTCGTATATTTTATTGAAGATGCTTTGAAGAGAATTGTTTATACTTGTGTGTATGCTGGTAAATCTTGTTTCAGATTATAATGTAGTCTGAGAGGAAATGGAACTAGATTGATACTCGATATAGATTTATTGTTCTTTACACTTGTAGCGTCAATGATTGACTGAGAGCCCATTAAGGGCAACTGTCATACACATTGACTTATGGCGGCGTTGCTAGTACAACGCTGTCAGGTGCAATACAAATTAAAAGTAAAAATATAAGAACATAACTTCTCACTTTGAAGGGACTTCAAAATAACATACAAAGATTAATGAAAAGAAATACACAATAGTAATACAAAATTAAAATGTTATTGTCTTTAATGGAAATTAACACTAACTCTGTGTCTTCTTCTATAGGCAAAGGACACAAATGTCTCACGGAACGGATCACAACTTTCAAAAATATTTTCACTTAGAGCGAAAAATTAATACAAGTATAAATAGTAGTGATGTTTTCGTGTCGTGATGGATCGTCACAACACGAACTATTTCGTGTCATTGCGATCCGCTATGCATTTTACTATAAAAAAATTAATACAACGCTGGAATAAAACCGTCGCTTTAAAAAAAAATTATTTTTTAATCAATATTAACCATTTTTGTCCTGTCACATGTATGAAATGAAAAACGTCTAGTTAAATTCTTAGTTGTGATCTTTTAAGGATTTTATCATTGTTTGGAGATGTTTATTACAAGATGAATAAATCGGCAGTCGACTATTATCACTTCCTTTTGTTCTCCTCTTTCTAACTAGATATATCTTATATCACAGCCCGAAAACTAAATTAGATGAGTACGCTTAGCACTGAAAAATAAAAAGAATGAAAGAAATGCAAATTCTCTTGTTTTAATTTCGCAGATTTATGTACCGAAGTAAGAGCAGAAGAAATTTTAGCGTCTGTTAATTAAACTTGATTATGCAAGAGTTTTTACAAAAGGCGTTAACACGTTCGTTAAGTGCTCACGGTACGGTTTGAACGTTCTCGCACTCGGCGGTGTTGCCAAATTGCTAAATAAATTATTTTTGGGAAGATAATTAAATTTTAACTAGATGGAAATAAAAAAGGAGCACCATAATGCGTGGAACTCTAATTTGGGATGCTGGAGAATAAATTGTTTGAAAAGTATATTTTTATTTTATGCTCTAAAAATTTTGCAGTGTTTCTGTCTAAATTAATATTTGAACCAACAAACCAACATTTTAAAATATACACATACAAAGTGTAGTTCAACGGAAGTAATCTAGTACAATTTAAAGAAGTGATACAAAGTTTTCCGAGATTATATTTCGTGCTCTGGAATTATTTCTGGTTCACCTGAGACAGCGTCAATATTATTAAAGGCGTCGTGGCTACGGTGGTAACTAAAGATAAAAGATAAAGTTTTTACAGTAACCGGTCGGAAGTTAACTCTGACGGTTACCGCAGTACCTTTGGTAATATTCTTCTAGGCTATTATCTTTTTTTATTTATTTATTTTTATTCAACCACTTAGAGTTATTAGCATAACAAAAACAAAAAGTGATAAAGAAGTTTTTTTTTCTTACACATAGACATATTCAAAATGTTAACTACAGATAAGGTACATAATATAAATATATTTATATTTATAATAATATATTTTATTGATTGACGTATTCTGTTAAAATTTATTAAAAAAGTTTATAGATTTTAAAAATTCTGCCAAGCCAAGTATGCATTTAGATTTTCTAAAAGTTTTTAATGTTTTTGGAAGGTATTTTTGGCCTTTCAACTAAGTACATTGGACAGTCGATCAAAACGTGCTTTACTATCACTTTACATTCAAAAACCAAAGACACTGGTTCCTCGTCTTCTTTTAACAAGAGTTCATGTGTTGCAGCCGTTTGTCCTAATGTGTGACGTGATATTAGGATTTAATGTTGTCGGCTTTGAAGGCTAGAAGTTCAGAACTTCCAGGGAAGAACGGAAGATTTTATTTTTATCAATTTGGTGTTTCTTCTATTCCACTGGTTTTGCCAAACATCATGCAACTTTGCTTTTAAGTAAGGTTTTATGTACTGACTGGTGCGGACCTAGCTAGACTATCTGCCTTTTCGTTACCATCAATTTCAACGTGCGAAAGTACCCAGAGAAACTCTACTGCCAAAATTGTTTTAGTATATGCGGTATAAAATTATCTTCTGTAATGTTGGATGAGAGTTATAGACCTGAGAAACTAATGTCGGATAGCTAAGTGAAGGAAATGTTATAAGATATTAGGGTTTTTGTTCTAGAATAAAGGTTGGTGTCTCAATTATTGCAAATTGTTTTTTCTGTAAAAATACTTATCTTAGGAGACAATTTATAGATGAAATGTTCATGTGATGTCAAAAAGTATGCTTTCACTCCATTTATGGTCTTAGAGGCGTCCAAGTATATAAGATGGTAGTTTTTTTATTGCATGACCACATGGAGAAAGTGAGTTTTAAAAAAATGGCTATCACGCTATTTTTCTTATATGCTGTTTAAGATTTATTTCACAAGTAGGATAAATAGGAGGTAGTTCAATATTAAAATCTAATAAGTATCTATAAGCTTATTCATAGAAAGGTAGATGTTCTTTATTTATTTTTTAATATACTTCCTGGAATCTGTTAGCTATAATATGATGGAGAACTGCATTTTAAGATTTAGATTATGAAGTCAAGACATATAGCAGATATTAAAGTAAGCTTAAAACGAATTCAGCGACAAGAACCAAAAACCAATGTACTTAACTTTGGCGATATAAATATAAAACATAACAATAAAAAAGAATTTAAGAATAGAAAAAAAAATATCGGAGAACAACTAGAAGATCCAGAAGAACTATGGAGTGAATTTAAAAACCAAGTTAATGAAATCTCCACAAACAATGATTATAGAAAAAACTTAATCAAAAAAATAAATGGATGACAGACGCCATCTTGAAATTAATGGAACAAAGTCGACTAATAAAATCTAATGAAACAGAATATAGACAGCTGCAGAGAAGAATAAAAAGAGAGATCAAATTAGCCAAAGAAAAATAGATGATAGAAAGGTGCGACGAAATGAAGGATGTAATATCTAAACACTTCTTATTTAATATGCACAAAAAACTAGAAGAAATTAGTAATATATTTGAAAAACGAGTTCTCTCTGTACTTATTGACAATAATAACAAAATTATTGTAAATGAGCAAGAAATAAGAAAATAATGGCAGCTGTATATATCAGAGTTGTGTGAAGATGACATGAATAATATTGACGAATTCTACCGAAACTATACTGGTACTGGTAATACTTTACAACAGAATTATACCCAAATGCGAAGAAAATCTCGAAGATACCCAATTTGGTTTTAGAAATGCTATGGGAACCAGGGAGGCACTTTTTGCTCTTAACATCCTACTACAAAAATGCCGTTACCAAAGAAAAGATGTATTTGCATGTTTCGTGGACTTCGAAAAGGCATTCGATAAAATACAGCATGTAAAATTAATGCAAATACTAAAAAATATTGGAATAGATGACAAATACTAAGGATATTCGTGTCAATTAAAATTTGTACTGGAATTAAACTGCTATCGTAAAAATTGGAGATAACTACACCGATGAAATCTCCATACAACAAGAAGTCAGACAAGGTTGCATTTTGTCGCTAACATTGTTTAATATTTACTCGGACCAGTTGTTTAAAAAGGCACTTGAGAGACAACCATATGGAATAAAAATCAACGAAAAACTACTTAATGTGATTAGATATGGAGATGATACAGTAATTCTTTCAGATAATATTGAAGGTCTCCAAATTCTGCTTAATCGTATTCACGAGGTAGGAGAGGAAATGGGCATAAAAATAAACTCAAACAAAACCAAATGTTAAGTGTTTAGTCGTGACCCACATCCAGATGCAAAGCTTCAATTAAACGAAGTCCAAGTTGAGAAAGTCCACAAAATGACATATTTGGGAACTGTGATAACGGATCAACTAGATCCGGACATAGAAATAAAACGTAGAATAGCAATGACTAAAACTATTTTTATAAAAATGAAGTCATTCCTTTGCAATAATCATCTCAGTTTAGAACTAAGACAAAGAATGGTTGAGTGTTATATTTGGTTTGTATTTTTGTATAGTGCAGAAGTGTGGACGCTAAAAGTATCGATCATGAACAAAATTAAAGTATTGGAAATGTGGGTTCATAGACAAATGCTAAAGATACCTTGGACAGCAAGGTAAACTAATGAAGAAGTACTACGGAGCGTCAACAAAGATAGAGAACTGCTAGAGACCGTTAAACATCTAAAAATGTCTTATCTGGGACATATGGTAAGGGAAAGTCGATATAAAATATTACAACTGATCCTTAAAGGTAAAATAGAGGGCCGTAAAGGTGTAGGAAGAAAACAAGTTTCTTGGTTAAAAAACTTTCGTGAATGGACATAGATAACAAATGCAGGACAATTATTCCATATTGCAGAAGATCGAGAAGACTTCGTAATGGTGATCGCCAACGTCGGATAATTCTGATATGGCACGCGAAGAAGAAGAAGAAGAAGAAGAAGTCGAGACATACGATAGAGTACGGTATTTTCTTTGGAGGTTAAAGGGTGGCTCTCTAGCTTCACAGAGTAGACTGTCCACAGAACTGGTGGAATAAGCACCAAGAGCAAGTCCAACTGCTAAACTCTATATATTATCTGCTTTGACTTTGACCAACGTTTGACCAACGTTTGGTTTGCTACACAACACATCCGTAGTCCAGTTTTGATCTATTTAAAGCTCTATATAAATTTATTATAGTTGGAAAATCTGCTACTCAATTTTAATGTGATACAGATTTCATAATGTTTAATCCAGCTTGGCACGATCTTATTGAGTGAATATGACTTGTCCAGTTTAATTTTAAGTCCAGTTGCATCCCTAGGAATGTTATTTCTTTTGTATATTGCATAAAAAAATTGTAAAAAATAAGGTTTGGAGATGTTGTGGCTGACGGACGTAAAAATATATAGCATTTGTTTTTTTTTGGTAAACAGCTAAAGTTCAATATTGTAAAACCACAATTCTATGGATCTAAGAGCTGCAGTAATACGATTATGTGCAGATATTTTGTTTTTATTTTTTGCTACAATTACCAGATCATCAGCTTGCAAAAGAGTGCAGTGCATTACAGTACGATTCAACATTGTTAATAGCAATTAAAAATAGCACTACGCTTAGATTTGAGCTCCGTGGAATTCCATTTTCCTGTAATTTAGATTCAGACAAATGGTCATTGATTCAAACTTGGAAATATCGTTGCTGTTGAAAGTTTGAAATAAAACCAAACATAGGTATTATCGTGAATCGTTTAATACTGTAGTGGATTTAAAATATCATTGCGTCATACTCTATCAAAAACCTTTTTTATATCATGTAATAATGGCTAAACATTCTTAATATATATAAATATTTCGTGAATTTCTGATTCCAATGACATTATGTTAACTAATGTTGATCTCTTTTTCCTAAATTCACATGTTTTGGTTATAATAAGATGTTTCTGTTTAACATACTACATAAGTCTATTGGTAATGAACTTTTCTACTTAAAACTATAATTAATAAGTGCCGTATTTGTGAGAATACCTTATTTACCGATATAAAGTTAAAAAGTTGTAACAATAGTTCTTGTCCTAATAGTGGTAGTTTTTGTAGAAAAAGCCCAGATGTTATGTGGTCCTAAATTTGTATTTTGTAATGGATTTACGATTTTCAATAAATTCAGTAAAGCTTATAGGATTATTTATTTGTGAAGTGTCATTTATTAATTATTATATTACTTTATTTTCCTTAAATCGTTTCTTATTTCAAATTTCTATTGAATAGTTTTCATCACTGGAAGCAGTACACTATTGACTTGCCATTATTTCAGATATATTGCGTGCATACACAAATGTCTGGTTGTATTCTATTAAGTAGTTTATAAAGTGATGTGAATTTTTTGCAGATATACGTCCAATAATGTTCCAAATTTGACCAATTAGAGTAGATCTATTGATTTCTAAAAACAACATTTGCCGTGACTCTTGCTTACTTTTTTTAATAATAAATATACAGTGTATATTTAGTGTATAATAAATATACCCTTATTTTTTTAATTAAAATTGATTTTAAATAGTTTTATATCGTTCATATCTATTAAAGCCGATTTATATTGTGTTTTTTTTTTTGCCTAAATGAAAAGCTGTTTTTCCAATGGATTTTTCCAGCTGGGTCTAAATGAACATCTTCATAAGGCTATGCAAAAGGTGCATTTCTCGCGACATCTAGATGTATATAAAAATTTTTGGGAGATACTCTAGCACACCAAGTCATCTAGGACTCGATAACATGGAAAGAGTCCCTCCAGAGCTCAATTCTTTTGACACCGTAGGTATCTGGGATGATTGAATTTTCCTCTTAGTCTGAGCTGTATGGGTAAATCTGGATACAACCGGCAACCTAATATAAACCGCAGTTTTGATTACCAAATTTGCATTAAAAACAATAAAATTATGTGGTAGGTACTTACAAGATTATAACCACGTAAGACAAAGGATCTTTCAGGTACTTTCCGAATGTAGCAACAAAAAACAAATTTACTAAAACCGTATTATTTAAAATAAATATGTTATGCTTATTCACTTGCAGTTGTTAATTACCATCACTACTGTCTTCTACTAGGGTAATAATAATGGACTGAATAAGAACGTAATCACACGTGTCTACGTCCCACATTGTATCTTCTTCTTTCTGTGCATGTTTAATGCATGGTGGCAGTTGAAAGTGGTTATATTTTGAATGGTTTGTTCTAATAATAATTTGACATCTTTTAATTTGATCTTCGTTTTGTTCTTTTGCGCTATCTCATTTCTTATATGTGCACATATCACCTCGATAATTAGGATTTAATTTACAATAATACGATGGAGTTGTTAATACGATAATGCTATGCTTACGTGTTATTTTGTCTACTGAAAATTTGATGTATGAAGTCTTATGTTTATGCACTACATCAAGTTTTTGAACTTTTATGATTGATTCATCAACATCTATATTTTTGTTTCTTATCCAATCTACTATATCTGACATTCGAGATGCAAAAGTCGGTATTTTTTTCATATTATGGCTGTGATGATGTGCATTGTCTATTATAATTACCACTCCAGGTTCTACAAGAGTAAATATAGAATAAAACCACTTTTTAAACACTTCCGAATCCACATAATAATTGCCCATTTTTATTGAGGTAAACACATTTAAACTACCTTATAAGAAACCTAAATCACTTACCACGTGCCAAATAATAAGGTATCTTTCTTTGACCAAAGGTGCTTCTACGCTGTTTGAAAGTCCCTTAATAAAAGCATGTCGAGAACTTTTATTATTCAAGTCTTGTCATATGTTGACTTGTTGATTGTTAATCAAACCACGTTTTGATTAACAATCTTTTCTGACTTCTCTTTGAATACTGAAAATCCATTTCGTGTAATGTTTTTTGTAATATTTGCATAAATATTATCATTTGTATAACTTTAACTTTTCTTTGGATTATACTTTTAGTAATATCGTCCAACATAATTTTTGCACGCTCTTCATGAATAGACTTTTAAAGGGGTTGGTTACCTTGAATTATTGAGGAAACCATACGAGCCGATACTTTTGTTATATCTACACACAATACCACGACGTCCTTTATAAACTTATCTTGATTATTTCTTTTACGCCGATTTTATCGTTTGTTTTTCTCTCATAGATAACCACCTCCTTTTATCCTGTTTAACAACAGATATACTGCACGTTGGTTTTGATGCCATGTTAACCGACTGTGCGCTTATAAAATATTTCACGCTATCTGATTCCCATAGTTATTTACACTATTTGCCAGTGAGTTTTCACAATGTTACCGTATTGCAATACGAATATTACTTTCCAAAAAATCTAACGGTGTCCGCGTGTCCTTATCTTGGCATTCACGTATAGTTTAATAGAACTGATAAGCAGCACGCGATACTAAATAACAAATTTTGCAATTAGCCAAGTTTTGCAATTATCCAGTTCCAGATCAGATGTAACCGACACAACTGATAATTTAGGAAGTGAATTTGTGTGCTTAATAAATAAATAAATATATTTAGCCGCTTACCAACAAGTGTTTACGAACTACCAAATGCCTGCCCTGACAATCCTATTGAATTTGGACTATATAATAGTAAAGATTTTAGGACCCTTAAGCTAGCGGGGACCTATGAGCGGAATCCAATTTAACCTACGTAATATTTTTTCACCAATTTTTCACTAATTTATTACCACCCTAATAATTTTTCACCACCAAACCAACCTTAAGGGGAGCGATTCTGCTGGCTTAAGATTCAAGCTAGCAGAATTCAAAAAAGAAACTTTTTGTTGATGGCATATTTTTTCACCCATTTTTCACTAATTTATTATCACCCTAATAATTGTTCACCACCAAACCACCCTTAATGGGAGCGATTCTGCTGGCTTAAGGTTCAAGCTAGCAGAATAATAAAATAAAAAATCTTTTTGTTGATGGCATATTTTTTCACCAATTTTTCACTAATTTATTACCACCCTAATAATTGTTCACCACCAAACCAACCTTAAGGGGAGCGATTCTGCTGGCTTAAGGTTCAAGCTAGCAGAATTAAAAAAAAAAACACTTTTTGTTGATGGCATATTTTTTCACCAATTTTTCACTAATTTATTACCACCCTAATAATTTTTCAGCACCAAACCCCCCTTAATGGGAGCGATTCTGCTGGCTTAAGGTTCAAGCTAGCAGAATTAAAAAAAAAAAACTTTTTGTTGATGGCATATTTTTTCACCAATTTTTCACTAATTTATTACCACCCTAATAATTTTTCACCACCAAACCCCCCTTAATGGGAGCGATTCTGCTGGCTTAAGGTTCAAGCTAGCAGAATTCAAAAAAAAAACTTTTTGTTGATGACATATTTTTTCACCCATTTTTCACTAATTTATTACCATCTAATAATTTTTCACCACCAAACCACTCTTAATGGTAGCGGTTCTTCTGGCTTAAAGTTCAAGATGGCAGAATTAAAAAAAAAACACTTTTTGTTGATGGCATCTTTTTTCACCCATTTTTCACTAATTTATTACCACCCTAATATTGTTTCACCATTAAACCACCCTTAACGTGAGCCATTCTGCTGGCTTGCGGTTCAAGCTAGCAGAATTAAAAAAACATATTTATAATATACCACAGTGTTTTGCTAGGTTTTTACGAATTTATTACCATCCTAGTAATTTTTCACTCCTTAACTACCCCTTGAAAAGTCAATAATTGTGTTAGATTAAAATTTAAGGAGAATTTTTTTTTTCGAATTTACTATCCACTACTTATAACTGAAATAAAAAAGTGTTTTGTTAAGTTTATACTAAACTTTGACCATCCTGATAATTTTGCTCCCATAAACCTATTCGAAAACTTTCCTACTAGCTGAATATTTGAACCAGCAAAATAAGAAAAAAACGTATTTTTGAAATACCTCAGTATTCTGCCAAGTTTTTACTAATTTATTACCACCCTAGTAATTTTTCACACCTAAACTATCCCTTGTAATAAGTCAATAATTCTGTTAGGTTAAAATTTAACGTGAAAAAATCTTTTTTTACAATTTCACTATCCTCTACTTATAACTGACATAAAAAAGTATTTTTACCCTGATAAGTTTCCATCTCTAAACCAATCTTATTTGGAAACGTTCCTGCTAGCTTAATATTCGAGCCAGCGCAATTAAAAAAAAAATATTTATGATATACCACAGTGTTTTGCTAAGTTTTTACGAATTTATTACCAACTTAGTAATTTTTTATTACTTTACTAACCCTTAGTTTAAGTCAATAGTTCTGCTACGTTTAAATTAAAGGTGAAAAAGTTTTGTTTTATAATTTTACTAAATACTATTTATAAATAAAATAAGAAACTCTCTGGTTAGTTTTTACTAAATGTTAACCAACTTCACCAATTCCACCATCTACACATTTACGCTGGTTGAATGCAAAGCAAATCTTTTCGGAAATATGAGATACCACAGTATTATTCTAGATTTGTACTAATACATTACCATCCTAGTAATTTTTCACCCTTCAACTACCCTCTATGAGGAGTCAATAATTCTACTACGTTAAAATTTAAGGTGATAAAAAATCTATTTTTATAATTTTACTGTATTCTACTTGTAACTGAAAATATATATTGCTTGCCTCAGTTAATGGGAAACATTCAACAAGATACACATTGACGCTAGGTGAATAGAAAATCTTTTTGAAAACACAAGAGTGCTCTGCTAGAATTTTACTATATTTTTACCAGCCTAGTCATGTTTTTCTCAACTACCCTAATTGAAAAATATTTTCAAATGTTATTCTATATTAACTAATATTTATTTTTTCAATGTTTAAATATTAAAAATATGAAAACACTATCCCAAAAACTATAAATTTTACCTGTTTTAAAAAATTGACTCTGGTTCGAGTCGTATTACATGGCTAAGCGAAATCGAATCGTTAGTCCCTTTTATGAATATAAAATAACTGAAATCAAGTTGAGTTTTAGTAAATACAATGGAATTTTTATATTTCACAGAATAAATTACCAGGTAAGAAATATTCAAATTGAAATAATTTTATTACGTCTATTACATCATTTATCTGATTGTAAAGAAGGGTCGTCGGGACCGTGTGCACCTATTGTTAAAAGATTTGTATTCATTAGGTAGATGAAAATTTGAAAAATAATATAAGTATTTAATATTTTAATATTATTTAAATAAGAAGAGTATTAACGATTGGTCAAAACATAATTTTAAGATTAGGTGTATAACATAAAGAATTTTATATTGGAAAACATTTTAGGATATAAATATTTTAAGTAGGTATATTCAAATGAAACCGAAATTACCGGTTGGTCAGAACAGCTGATATAGATTATTTGCGTAGTAAAATAAATTTATATTAGCAGCATTTTAAAAATTTAAAGATATCTATTTGCATTTTAATTCTTTGTCGATTTTTCATTCATTGTCAGTTGAATATAGGTAAAAATTTTCTTTGCTTTTTTATAAATTAATTTACGAATTAATTCTAACCTTGATATCGCCTTTTATGTCTTTTGTTTAGTATATTGTTTAAAACTAAGTCTAACTTTCCACGGTCCATCGATTCATCTAACAATAATTCTTTTACTGGATAACGCAGAGCAGTCATTTTATTATTAAAAAGTCTATAACTGTTCTTATTCTATAAAACCGATCTTCAGGAATAACATTCGGTCCCATTGGATTATGGATGAAGATTAAGCACCTTAAAATTATAAGAAAAAGATCTCTTCCGATGTTCTGCAAAAAAGATTTTAAGTTGAATAGTGGATCTGTTTTCCAATAACCCTCCAATCTTGAAATCCGTATGTGTCAGTGTGGAAGATAATTCTCATAAATACTAGAAATTCAAATAAGGAAAGTAGTTTACATCTTTAAATGCTAGAATTTACACAAACACCAACTTTTTTATATGCTAAACATTGCAATATTGTTGTTTTGTACATTGCCTATTTTTTAACAAAATTTTACAACTTAAAAAAGGATCATTCCCGTGAGTTGGCTGTATATCATATATAGTTAAAAAACTCGAACATTGAAGTAAAACACTGTTGTGATTGGTATATTTGATTAAATTTTAAAAATCCTAAAGGATTAAGTTCAAAACGTTTTCGGACTTATCAGTCAATCTTCAATGAAATTTGTAGTACTTTTAGTAACTAATTAATAAGTAATAGGTAAGTAGTAATTTTTAATTAAATATACCAATTATTACAACAGAAGTGTTTTTCACACACACACACACTCGCACACACACACACCGTGTAAATGTATTGAAGTATTTTTGAAAAAACAAATTTATTTAATTTTTGTTAAAGGGGTAGTAAGGGGTGAAAAATTACTAAAGTTGTAATAAATTCGTAAAAACCTAGCAGAACACTGTGGTATGTTATAAATATTTCTTTTAATTCTGCTAGCTTGAACCGTAAGCCAGCAGAATCGCTCCCCTTAAGGGTGGTTTGATGGTGAAAAAATATTAGGGTGGTAATAAATTAGTGAAAAATGGATGAAACAATATGCCATCAACAAAAAGTTTTTTTTTTAATTCTGCTAGCTTAAACCTTAAGCCAGCAGAATCGCTCCCATTAAGGCTGGTTTGGTGGTGAAAAATTATTAGGGTGGTAATAAATTAGTGAAAAATTAGTAAAAAAATATGCCATCAACAAAAAGTTTTTTTTCTGAATTCTGCTAGCTTGATCCTTAAGCCAGCAGAATCGCTCCCCTTAAGGGTGGTTTGATGGTGAAAAAATATTAGGGTGGTAATAAATTAGTGAAAAATGGGTGAAAAAATATGCCATCAACAAAAAGTTTTTTTTTTAATTCTGCTAGCTTAAACCTTAAGCCAGCAGAATTGCTCCCATTAAGGGTGGTTTGGTGGTGAAAAATTATTAGGGTGGTAATAAATTAGTGAAAAATTGGTGAAAAAATATGCCATCAACAAAAAGTTTTTTTTTTGAATTCTGCTAGCTTGAACCTTAAGCCAGCAGAATCGCTCCCCTTAAAGTTGGTTTGGTGGTGAAAAATTATTAGGGTGGTAATAAATTAGTGAAAAATTGGTGAAAAAATATTACGTAGGTTAAATTGGATTCCGCTAATGTGTCCCCGCTAGCTTAAGGGACCTAAAGATTTTCTACACTTAGCTATTCGGAGTGAACGTTAATTTGTAGATTCCATATATTTTTGTACACCTAATGAAACACAATAGAGAAAATATAACAGCAGTGTTTTTTGAATAATATTTTATTTGTTCGTGTTTTCTTCTCAATTAATAATAAAAACTGCATACTTAAACAAGTCGTAACAAAAGTGGTACATAGTGAACTTTTAACGGAATAATACCAACGGGCGTTAAATATCTATAAAATTATTCGAGGTGTAAGCCTGTTTGATAAAAGTTATGACAATTTTTATGATCGGTTTATAGCACATTAAAATTTTCTTCTGAGTTTTATAGACTGTTAAATTATAATTTAATGGTGTACACTCAGTGTATTTCAATTTATGTGTTAAATCATTTTTATGGTTAGATGTACTTTACCTTAAAGGTTGGCAGTAAAGAAAACGTTGGTTTATTTAGTCGGTTCATACACTGGCCGACTGTATTATTAAATTCTTCTAGTAAAACAATTTATTTATTTATTTATTTATTTATTTATGGAGCTGCTTTGTATAACTTCATAACTCAATAATAAAACAAAACACTGGTTTTTGAAACATTAACAAAATAGGCTTAATTAACATGTTTTATTATACGTAGGCGGTCCGATAAGTACTTAGCCTCATCGCCCGACGGCGCCACTATCTCAAGAGGCGCCACTCTACTATCGTATAGTGTAGACCGGATAACAAGCGCAACTGTGAAACAACATCACAGGAGTATTTGGCTATATTTAAGCATAATCCGAAGGAGTTTTCACATCATTTTGTAACCATTGACAAAACATGTATCCACTGGTATACACCAAGGACGACGGAATAGTTGAAACACTGGATGGCATCCGGTGAATGTGTTCCGAAGAAGTGAAGACAGCACTATCGGCAGGAAAGGTGGTGACCACCATTTTCTAGGATTCACAAGGGGTGATCTACATGGACTACTTAAAGAAAGGAAAACGGCCACAGGGCCTTACTACGCTGAATTGTTAGGCTGATTTAATGCCGAATTGCAGAAAAACTGCAAAGAAAAAGTGCTCTTCCACCATGACAACGCATTGGCTCATACCTCTACCTTTGCTCTAGCAAAATTGGTCGAATTGAGCTACAAACTATTGCCTTATTCACAGGTTTCTCCAGATTTGACTCCATGTGATTTATTTTTGTTTTCAAACATAAAAACGGCACTCGCTTGGCAGAAGTTTAAGTAAGAATGAGACCTCGAGAAAACGTATTTTTTAGACGGGTTAAAGAAGTTGAAGTATCGTTGGCTCAAGTGTATCGAGCAAAAAGGAGACTATGTTGAGAAATAAATTTCCACTTTTCCAAAACTTTTGTTTTTTCTTTTGTAGGCTAAGTTCTTATTGGACTGTCCTAGTACATGTAACAGCTTTCCAAGAAGAAACACTTTAAAAAATATAGGTACGTCTGCACACCGGGTAAGAACTATTTCAGAATAAACACAATATGGGCTTAAAAAAAATTTAGTATAGAGCTTTGGAATCTTGGAAGTCTTAAGGTAAGCGTTCATTGAGACGGAACTGCATATAAATTTATTAAACAAATAAAACAAGGATATAAATTAAAAACCAATTTGTGCAGAAATAAAAAGGGCGAAATAACCAGCAGCACTAAAGAAATTAAAGAAACTTTAATAAAATATATTTTGAAAAACTCTTGACCAAAAACTCTCACAACGGTGATGTAGAATATACAGAACATGAGCAATTGGAAGAGAATAAAAATGAAGAGTATGAAACAACCAAACCGCCAACGATAGAAGAGGTTAAATGGGCACTCAACCTGCAGAACAATAACAAGACCATTGGATGTGTTGAAATACCTGCAGAATTGTTCAATGTTATAACATTTTTTAAATTTGTAATCAGTAAATACTCAAACGCCTCTTATATTTAACGAAGATTATAATATTATTATTGTTGTGTGTATAATCATTTTTCCTTCCATAAAGTGTTATATACCTGAAGTTTACCGTTCATGATATAATTTTTTTTTAAATGTGTCGTTGAACATAGTGCTGTTTACCTCTAACAACTTTTAAAAAAATGTGACATTGCATATTAAGGTCTCTACGCAATAATCACGACAAACCATTAAACATCCTATACTATTTTTTTTATTAGAGGCAAATATTATAATGTTATATTAATTAAGTGAAATTATGGATAAGTCGTAAAATTGTTAAAGAGGCTCCATAGTATCTTCATCTTCTTGGGGGTTATCGTTTGTGACTACATCGCTATGTGTTAAATTTTGATAAAACACATGACAAACCGACGGAACAAAAGGCAATAGTTCAATTAAGTCATTGTACTTTTGTTTTGTGATTGGTAATGGCCTTACTGAGACTTGATTTAATTGGGCTGGAAACGTTACTTGCTGTCTTCGATACCTCATGAAGTCCACCTCATACATATTTTGATTATTGAAATCGGTCTTATAAAAGAGCTTTCCAATGTTTTCTGGTTAGACTTGTAAGAAAACGTATGTTGACAATAGAACAGGCTCTTTGTTAACACTCTTTTTTCTACTTAGAAAAGAATGATTATGTCACAGTTTCTTATCGAACAGCGTTTTGAAGTTTTTAAAATCTGCAAGTTCCGTAGTGTGCACTCTGTATTTACCTGATGTTTCCTTAACTAGCTGATGCCAGTCCCGTGGTGTTAAAATGGCCAAATTAGATAGTTTCTTTCTTTTGCTCTCGATCAAAGCATGAACACTGTCTGCTTCCATATACAGTATCCAAAAATAGCACATTATAATACTTATATTTTTATTTTGTCCATAGCAGTTATCAGTCCAAAGAGTGATGTCCTCTATTTGGGTACCTGGAATTGTATTGTCAGCCCATTTCAAAATTGACGAGGCAATTTCATTTGCACCTCGGGCCCTTTTCGATTCGTCCCACATTATACATTGTACAGAAGAATCACTGGCATCACGTAATGTAAAATTTAATGTCCAAATCTTCCTTTTATAGAAACTAATACAATTTGTTTGTTAGTGGTAAAGACAAACATTTTTGCAAATCACCAGATAGAATTTTGTGTTTTGGTGACTCTTTAGCCATTATAGAGTCCAATTGTTTTAAGTTATACCGAGATTTAGATTCAATTAGGTGATCATCATAATCAGCCTGTATACTGGTTAGTTTATCTGCAGTATAATTATTTTTTAATCAAGCGGTCAATATACTGCATGTATCGAATGTGTCTATTTCGGGTGGTTTAAACAACAACAAGTCTTTATTAAAAATATCTGCATACAACCACTTTTTTGCTCTTAGCTTTGGATCCACATGTCTTTTATTACATTCAGCAATGCATAGTCGATACATCTTTTCTATGGTAAGTTCTGTGCCCAGATAATTTTTGTTGCTCCTTTCGTTAAAATAATGACTCTCGTATTTTGGGAACGAATTGATATCTTGATGTATACTATTTATAGTTTCGGTAGGAATTTTATTAATAAGCTTGTGTCCACCTCTTTGATCAGCTTTTATTAAACCTCCTGGTTCAATTTTTTTAACATATTCACTACTTCTAAATTAGATATACAAAGTGTGTTTAAAAACATAACCTTGCACACCTTCAATCGCTGATTGTTTACTGTAAAATGGTAGTGTAGTGTAATATTTTTAGATTTGGTAGAGTTTCGGTCTATTTTTTTTTTATTGAAGTGTAGGTTGGATGTCAACACATGAGAAGATAAATTGCTTTTTAAAATCTGAAACGTTTGTCTCAGTCCAGTATAAGTTGAAGATTTTTTGTTATTTGTATTCTGGCAATCTTTCAGAGCATTTAATGCGACACATGCAAGGAAGCTTTAACATTTTTGTAGGCATGTTTTCGCTTCTTTTGCTGAGATACTCCCAACATATGTTTACTCTAATCTGTTGATATCAACAACAGCAATAATTATTGGGATACCGTTTCCGCTTAACGGTAAATAAATTTTGCCCAATCTATTGTAGTATTTTCTTCCTACGAGTAAGTACTGGGAATAGCTTAGTTTATTCCTGTTTCTGTTTACAACGCAGTAATATAAATGGCACTGCATGTTACTTAAATAAGTGACAACAAGCATACCATATTATGGTCATTTAAAAAAACAGACAAACTTCTTTATTAGTAACAAAAACTTTCTGATACTTCTATTTTAACGGTAGGTACAGAAAATGTAGGTACTGTTTGAAATTCTGAGACCTACACAAAAGAATATATATACAATCCTATATATTTGAGGTTAGCAAAATACTAAATCAGTATTATTAAACAATAGCTTACCTGTAGGTGTTGCTTCATTAGGAATATTACATGACAGTAATTGTAGTATTCTTTTCCCACAGGAGTTCGGATCCATTTTGCAATTATTTAATAACGGATGCATTGTACAACTTTTAACAATCTAACACCTTGTGAACTAAATAAAATTGTTACAATTATTTTAGTTTATGATAATTCTACCAGGTACCAGGGCATATAACACCATGTCCAGATGGTAAATAACACATGGTAAACACATGGTCTACATGGTGTTGTTTACCTCAGATTGGAAGTGGACTTGGTGCTTATTAAAAAAGTCGGTAAATTGTTGTTTCTGGACATAGTATTGTTTATCTCTGTGTAGAGCCAAAAAAATTATATTATTCAAAAGTGCAAAATCCCAATTTTGATAAAAATGGACAGATATATATATATATATATATATATATATATATATATATATATATATATATATATATATATACATATATATAAATACGTTCAAATTATCGGGTAAAGTGGTCTATACTAAAAATCTTTCTTTTTCCTAAATTACTTAATATTTCGCCATTTATTTAAAAGCTTCCTCAGGAGTAAACTAAAAACAATTTGAACATTACAAAAAATGGCGTACAAATACATTTTAAAACACTCACAGAATTTAAAAGATTTCGCAAATAAAAACTGACATTGAAGTATTTGAAATATTGAATGTCAAGATTAAATTATCTTAAGCACGTTCGTTACAGCTATACGATAAAAAGTTAAAATTATTTCAAATGTAAAAATAAAAATAATAATAAAAGAAAAGTTAGAAGAATAATA
Organism: Diabrotica undecimpunctata; assembly: GCF_040954645.1. Classification (NCBI taxonomy): domain Eukaryota; kingdom Metazoa; phylum Arthropoda; class Insecta; order Coleoptera; family Chrysomelidae; genus Diabrotica; species Diabrotica undecimpunctata. The sequence goes on from NC_092806.1 coordinate 103,200,724, forward strand.
TTTATTTGATGAATTATTAAGGTTAGTTGTTATTAAGATGAAGGTTGGCTATTTTTAATATTTATAAATTTTGTTCAATATGTTACAATATATGTTACTTAACTGTCCAGTGTCCGTTTTATAATTTAAAGTGTTTTTATTTTTGTTAATGTAATACATTTCAAGAAATAATCTACTTTTGTAGTTATCAGTCTGTGCCAAAATGTGAGCTTTGTTATAGTCTAGCATATGACCAGTGTTTTCATAGTGATCAACCACTGCGCAAGTATTTTTTCTCAAGCGGCAATCACTTTTATGTTGTGTGATGCGTTGTTTTAGTCATTGTGATGTGTGACCAATATAGCTATTTTGACATCCTAAACACGGTATTTCATAAACGACATTACTTTTATATAAGGTTGGAACTGGGTCTTTGATGTTTGAAAATAGTTGTTTGCTGTTCATGGTATTATATTTAGCTATACTAATATTAGGAACATTTTTGATTATGGATATGACAGAATGAGTTAGACCATTAATAACGGGAAGTTTTTTATATTTGATTGATTTGTTATTAGAATCATGGACGGAACCGTCATAGAAATTAGTGCTGTAAATCAGTTTTTTTAAAATTTGTTTAGTATATCCGTTGTTACGAAAAATTTTTTTTATTATGTTCAGATTTTTTTGTAAAAAGTTGTCATCAACAATGGACATTATGTGGTTAGTGGTATGGTTTGAATAGTAATTTATATACCTGCCTGATGCTGTCGGCTTTTGGTACCAATCCAATGTCAAAATATTGTCATTTGTTCTTACTACTCTTGTGTCTAAAAATGGTATACTAAAATCTGTCTCAGTTTCAATTGTAAACTGAAGATGTTTATTAAATGAATTAAAAATGTTTAGTGTGGTATTGATGTGATAAGATGGAACTGCACATATGATGTCATCGACATATTTATATATAAACGGTAATTCAAAAGGTAATTGCGTAATCACATTATCTAAGAGATGATCAGTTACAATAGTTGCAAGGATTGGACTAATCGGGGAACTCATGTTCCCCGATGTTTCAAAAATTTGAGAATAAAATTTACCATTGAAACTAAAGTAAGTGTTGTTAAAAATGAACCTAAGAATTTGTAGAAAATTGTCTTTTGATAATGTCGTGTAGTCTTTTATAAGGTTCCAATTTGATTCTATAATGTCCGTGACCATATTTAGTGGAATATTTGTAAATAGCGACACCACATCTAAAGAAATTAAAACATAATCATTTGGTAACTGCATTCCCCTAACAGCATTGACAAAGGTAAATGTGTCCTTAGAATTATAATTATTGTGATATTCAAAGGCATCAGTTAATGTATCAGCAAGGAATTTAGAAATGTTGTAGATAGTAGATTTTACAGAACTTACAATAGGCCTGAGAAGAATGTCAAATTTATGAATTTTAGGCAAACAATAAAGTTTAGAGAAACATGAGTCATAAATTATCAACTTTTTTGCAACTTGTTCAGTAAGTGGATCTTGGTTTTTTAAGGTTTTTATTAGGTCATTATAGTTTTTTTTGTATCACTGACGTAGGATCTTTGTCCAAACCCTTATAAGTCGATTTGTCGTTTAACAACGTGAAGGTTTTGTCGATATACTACTGTTTGTTCATAGCTACCGTACATCCACCTTTGTCAGATTGTAAAATGTATATGTCTGAATGTAACTTTAAATATTGTTTTACATACTTAAACATTTTATTCATTGTTGTGGGGGGTTTAGATTTTGAATTCTGTAAGTAATTAGTTACTACATTTGTTACTTGTGCCCTAAGAATATCTTTAGATTCAACTATTATCTCATCGATGATATTTTCTACATCAGCTAAAAAAATATCTAACTTAAAATCTGGGGATGTACACCGATGGATTCCCCGATTAGTCCAATCCTTGCAACTATTGTAACTGATCATCTCTTAGATAATGTGATTACGCAATTACCTTTTGAATTACCGTTTATGTATATATATGTCGATGACATCATATGTGCAGTTCCATCTTATCACATCAATACCACACTAAACATTTTTAATTCATTAAATAAACATCTTCAGTTTACAATTGAAACTGAGACAGATTTTAGTATACCATTTTTAGACACAAGAGTAATAAGAACAAATGACAATATTTTGACATTGGATTGGTACCAAAAGCCGACAGCATCAGGCAGGTATATAAATTACTATTCAAACCATACCACCCATCAAAAATATAATACCGTACTAGGTATGAAAAACAGGATAATGTCCATTGTTGATGACAACTTTTACAAAAAAATCTGAACATAATATACAAAATTTTTCGTAACAACGGATATCCTAAACAACCTATAGACCTATCCTATAGACCACTTTACCCGATAATTTGAACGTATTTATAAATTATTTTTTGGTCGAAATAATCACTTCTAATATATATTATATATATATATATATATATATATATATATATATATATATATATATATATATATATATAAATATATATATATATATATATATATATATATATATATATATATTATATTATATATATATATATATATATATATATATATATATATATATATATATATATATATATATAACTGTTTTGGATGGGTTGGAGTCAATAATAGGGCTATTGGTTAACTATTTTTTTTATTCTCGAGCTTTCAATTGTGTTTACAATTATTATCAAGAGCTAAAAAAGACAAAATACTTACAAGGTTGAACTAAAAAGAAAAAACAATTTTTGTTAACTTACCAAATAAAAATTAGTTTGGTAAGTAAAAATCACTGCTTACATGTTCAAAATATTTAATACAAAAATGCTTTTATCTAACAAATGTTTCTCTGAAAAATTTTTTTATAATTTTGAAAACATTTTTTTTAATATAAAGAATAATTGAATTTATAAATAAGTTCAAATAGCAACCAATTACAAATAGCCTCAATGTCATAAATGCCAACATAAAATTTTTATTTTTGACAATTATATTGCCAAAAGTAAAACTTCGTTTAAACATTCTTTTTTGTTTAGTAACAAAAAGAAGAAGATTTATTCACCCTTGACAGATGTCTGAAAGAATGTGATAGATATATGGAGAATTAAATATGACATTTTACAAATTTTATATATAAATCATAAAGAAAGAATATAATTATAAATTTTGCTTAAACTTTGAATTTCAGATCTTTTGTTTAAACTCTTATCATTTTTGCTAATACAAACCATTTCCAAAAAAGTCCTTTTAAATTTATTACTTTCACTATATAAAATTTTATTGTTATCAAAATCCATAATATGGTCTTTATCGATTACATGTTCTGCCAAAGCACAAGATGGTTTTTAATTCTGCAATCACTTTTGTGAGAAATAATGCGATTTGAAAGATTTCTTCCGGTCTCACCAACATATTCAGCCTCACACTGAGTACAACTAATTGCTGTATACTAAATTCGTTTTTTCAAATTTGTCTATAGGATATTTAGTTTTAGAATATAAAGATGAAATAGTTTTGATGTTCTTTGTTGCTATTTTTATATTGTCAATAACCTTTAGTGTTTGTATTAATTTAGGTGTAATGATGGTATAAAAGGTAGTGAATGATAATAGATGTTCTGATTGTTAGATACAATGTTTTGAGATTGAGCAAAAAATGGTGTTAAATTATTTATATTACCAATATTAGAAAAAAGCATCCTATGTAGCATATCTGGAGGATAAGAGTTTTCAATTAGAATATTTTTTAATAACTGAAGATCTTCCTGTAGATAATCTGGATGAGAAAGTTTTAAAACACGTTCTTTTAATCCTGTTATAAGGTTCATTTTCATCTTATTTGGATGGTGAGAGTAATAGCTTATAAATCTATTACTACATATGGGTTTTCTGAACCATCTGGTTTTCAACATATTGTCTGTATTTCTTACAATTCTCATGTCAAGGAATGGTAGAGAATTATCTACCTCTTCCTCAACTGTGAATTGTATATGTTGATTATGACTGTTGAAAATGTTGACTGTTTCATGAATTTTGTGTTTAGGAAGTGCCAAAACTAAATCATCTACATATCTCTTAATAAAAGGAATGAAAAAAGTGCAATTACTGATACAATCACTGATAACATCATCCATGACATAGCTACTTAGAATGGGTGAAAGACTAGATCCCATAGGACTACCAAAAATTTGTTTATAAAATACACCATTAAATATAAAAATATTAGAATCAAAAACAAAGTTGATAAGTGTTTTGAAATGTAATAAGTCAATATTAGTGTGTTGTGAAATCTCATTCCAATGTTTTTCAACACTACTTATGATTAAATCTAAAGGCAAATTAGTAAAAAGAGATGTTACATCAAAACTAACTAAAACATAATTTTGTGGTAATTGGAAATTATTAATGAAAGAACTAAAATCAAATGAATCTTTAATGTAAAAATTGTTGTTTAAATTATAAGCATTAGTTAAGATGTCAGTGAGGAGCTGTGCTATTGGTCCATTAGGAGGGCATAAAGATGAAACAATTGGTCTCATAGATAAAGTTGGTTTATGTATTTTTGGCAGAGCATAGAACCGTGGAGCAATAGAATTATAAATTTTGAGCTCTTTTGCTTTTTTATTATCAATAAATTTCTTTATGTTTAATTTAGATACTAGACAATTTGCTTTTTGTTGCAAAGTACAAACAGGACTCCTTCCAAGTGTAGTATAATACTTAGTATCATTTAAGAGTTCTCCAGTTTTTTGTAGATAATCCTCTTTGTACATTACAACAGTTACGTTACCTTTATCGCTTTTAACAATATAAATTTCAGGATGGTTTTTAAGAAAAAGTTTAGTTTGCATATAGTATTTATTTAAAAAATGATCTTTGACTTCTTTATGCAAAAAGTTTGTAATAACGTTTGTACATTTAGATCTAACAACATCCTTTTGACTATCATTAAGTGGTCTGATTATTGATTCAATATCAGAAAGTAAATTAGGAACTCTAATATCAGATTTGGAAGGACATAAAGAAAATTTAGGTCCTAATGCTAAAAATTTTTTAATTTCAAAAGGAAAATGAATAGATGTTAGATTTTTAAACCATTTTTCTTGAAATTTTATCTTATCAAAAGCTTCTATTTTTAATTTATTGAACTTATTAATTTGTATTTTTTTGATTTTATGAAATTCTGTGTTGTATTTAATTCTTTGTCTACGATTAAATTCATTAAATGTGTGGAAATTTAAGATATTGTAGGCCTTGGTACGTAACTCATGTAATTTTCTTTCAAAAAAGTTTATATCAGCAAAAGCGATTTTAATTTCTAAATTAATAATATTTCTTCCAAACCTGTCACATAATTTCAAAGCATCATGGTGAATATTCCCAGTCCGATGATGTAAAAGGGAATTTACATTAACTAGGCCATTTGTAACATGTCCAGGGAAACATCCATTAGATCTACACTTCAACAAAAAAGTCTTTTGATTGTGTAAAGCAGCAAGTTTGATGGTAATTCTAGTCCAATCCTTCAGAATTCTGACTGTAGATTGCCCATAATCGTTTCGGATGTCATCGAAAAAACCCATATTTTTCTACAAGAATAAGAAAAAAGAAGTACTTGTGACTCGTTTGGAACAATATATAACTGTTTTGGATGGGTTGGAGTCAATAATAGGGCTATTGGTTAACTATTTTTTTATTCTCGAGCTTTCAATTGTGTTTACAATTATTATCAAGAGCTAAAAAAGACAAAATACTTACAAGGTTGAACTAAAAAGAAAAAACAATTTTTGTTAACTTACCAAATAAAAATTAGTTTGGTAAGTAAAAATCACTGCTTACATGTTCAAAATATTTAATACAAAAATGCTTTTATCTAACAAATGTTTCTCTGAAAAATTTTTTTTTTTATAATTTTGAAAACATTTTTTTTAATATAAGAATAATTGAATTTATAAATAAGTTCAAATAGCAACCAATTACAAATAGCCTCAATGTCATAAATGCCAACATAAAATTTTTATTTTTGACAATTATATTGCCAAAAGTAAAACTTCGTTTAAACATTCTTTTTTGTTTAGTAACAAAAAGAAGAAGATTTATTCACCCTTGACAGATGTCTGAAAGAATGTGATAGATATATGGAGAATTAAATATGACATTTTACAAATTTTATATATAAATCATAAAGAAAGAATATAATTATAAATTTTGCTTAAACTTTGAATTTCAGATCTTTTGTTTAAACTCTTATCATTTTTGCTAATACAAACCATTTCCAAAAAAGCCCTTTTAAATTTATTACTTTCACTACATAAAATTTTAATGTTATCAAAATCCATAATATGGTCTTTATCGATTACATGTTCTGCCAAAGCACAAGATGGTTTTTTAATTCTGCAATCACTTTTGTGAGAAATAATGCGATTTGAAAGATTTCTTCCGGTCTCACCAACATATTCAGCCTCACACTGAGTACAACTAATGATGTATACTAAATTCGTTTTTTCAAATTTGTCTATAGGATATTTAGTTTTAGAATATAAAGATGAAATAGTTTTGATGCTCTTTGTTGCTATTTTTATATTGTCAATAACCTTTAGTGTTTGTATTAATTTAGGTGTTAATGATGGTATAAAAGGTAGTGAATGATAATAGATGTTCTGATTGTTAGATACAATGTTTTGAGATTGAGCAAAAAATGGTGTTAAATTATTTATATTACCAATATTAGAAAAAAGCATCCTATGTAGCATATCTGGAGGATAAGAGTTTTCAATTAGAATATTTTTTAATAACTGAAGATCTTCCTGTAGATAATCTGGATGAGAAAGTTTTAAAACACGTTCTTTTAATCCTGTTATAAGGTTCATTTTCATCTTATTTGGATGGTGAGAGTAATAGCTTATAAATCTATTACTACATATGGGTTTTCTGAACCATCTGGTTTTCAACATATTGTCTATATTTCTTACAATTCTCATGTCAAGGTATGGTAGAGAATTATCAACCTCTTCCTCAACTGTGAATTGTATATGTTGATTATGACTGTTGAAAATGTTGACTGTTTCATGAATTTTGTGTTTAGGAAGTGCCATTATTATCTATTATCATTCACTACCTTTTATACCATCATTAACACCTAAATTAATACAAACACTAAAGGTTATTGACAATATAAAAATAGCAACAAAGAACATCAAAACTATTTCATCTTTATATTCTAAAACTAAATATCCTATAGACAAATTTGAAAAAACGAATTTAGTATACAGCATTAGTTGTACTCAGTGTGAGGCTGAATATGTTGGTGAGACCGGAAGAAATCTTTCAAATCGCATTATTTCTCACAAAAGTGATTGCAGAATTAAAAAACCATCTTGTGCTTTGGCAGAACATGTAATCGATAAAGACCATATTATGGATTTTGATAACATTAAAATTTTATGTAGTGAAAGTAATAAATTTAAAAGGGCTTTTTTGGAAATGGTTTGTATTAGCAAAAATGATAAGAGTTTAAACAAAAGATCTGAAATTCAAAGTTTAAGCAAAATTTATAATTATATTCTTTCTTTATGATTTATATATAAAATTTGTAAAATGTCATATTTAATTCTCCATATATCTATCACATTCTTTCAGACATCTGTCAAGGGTGAATAAATCTTCTTCTTTTTGTTACTAAACAAAAAAGAATGTTTAAACGAAGTTTTACTTTTGGCAATATAATTGTCAAAAATAAAAATTTTATGTTGGCATTTATGACATTGAGGCTATTTGTAATTGGTTGCTATTTGAATTTATTTATAAATTCAATTATTCTTATATTAAAAAAAATGTTTTCAAAATTATAAAAAAAAAATTTTTCAGAGAAACATTTGTTAGATAAAAGCATTTTTGTATTAAATATTTTGAACATGTAAGCAGTGATTTTTACTTACCAAACTAATTTTTATTTGGTAAGTTAACAAAAATTGTTTTTTCTTTTTAGTTCAACCTTGTAAGTATTTTGTCTTTTTTAGCTCTTGATAATAATTGTAAACACAATTGAAAGCTCGAGAATAAAAAAATAGTTAACCAATAGCCCTATTATTGACTCCAACCCATCCAAAACAGTTATATATTGTTCCAAACGAGTCACAAGTACTTCTTTTTTCTTATTCTTGTAGAAAAATATGGGTTTTTTCGATGACATCCGAAACGATTATGGGCAATCTACAGTCAGAATTCTGAAGGATTGGACTAGAATTACCATCAAACTTGCTGCTTTACACAATCAAAAGACTTTTTTGTTGAAGTGTAGATCTAATGGATGTTTCCCTGGACATGTTACAAATGGCCTAGTTAATGTAAATTCCCTTTTACATCATCGGACTGGGAATATTCACCATGATGCTTTGAAATTATGTGACAGGTTTGGAAGAAATATTATTAATTTAGAAATTAAAATCGCTTTTGCTGATATAAACTTTTTTGAAAGAAAATTACATGAGTTACGTACCAAGGCCTACAATATCTTAAATTTCCACACATTTAATGAATTTAATCGTAGACAAAGAATTAAATACAACACAGAATTTCATAAAATCAAAAAAATACAAATTAATAAGTTCAATAAATTAAAAATAGAAGCTTTTGATAAGATAAAATTTCAAGAAAAATGGTTTAAAAATCTAACATCTATTCATTTTCCTTTTGAAATTAAAAAATTTTTAGCATTAGGACCTAAATTTTCTTTATGTCCTTCCAAATCTGATATTAGAGTTCCTAATTTACTTTCTGATATTGAATCAATAATCAGACCACTTAATGATAGTCAAAAGGATGTTGTTAGATCTAAATGTACAAACGTTATTACAAACTTTTTGCATAAAGAAGTCAAAGATCATTTTTTAAATAAATACTATATGCAAACTAAACTTTTTCTTAAAAACCATCCTGAAATTTATATTGTTAAAAGCGATAAAGGTAACGTAACTGTTGTAATGTACAAAGAGGATTATCTACAAAAAACTGGAGAACTCTTAAATGATACTAAGTATTATACTACACTTGGAAGGAGTCCTGTTTGTACTTTGCAACAAAAAGCAAATTGTCTAGTATCTAAATTAAACATAAAGAAATTTATTGATAATAAAAAAGCAAAAGAGCTCAAAATTTATAATTCTATTGCTCCACGGTTCTATGCTCTGCCAAAAATACATAAACCAACTTTATCTATGAGACCAATTGTTTCATCTTTATGCCCTCCTAATGGACCAATAGCACAGCTCCTCACTGACATCTTAACTAATGCTTATAATTTAAACAACAATTTTTACATTAAAGATTCATTTGATTTTAGTTCTTTCATTAATAATTTCCAATTACCACAAAATTATGTTTTAGTTAGTTTTGATGTAACATCTCTTTTTACTAATTTGCCTTTAGATTTAATCATAAGTAGTGTTGAAAAACATTGGAATGAGATTTCACAACACACTAATATTGACTTATTACATTTCAAAACACTTATCAACTTTGTTTTTGATTCTAATATTTTTATATTTAATGGTGTATTTTATAAACAAATTTTTGGTAGTCCTATGGGATCTAGTCTTTCACCCATTCTAAGTAGCTATGTCATGGATGATGTTATCAGTGATTGTATCAGTAATTGCACTTTTTTCATTCCTTTTATTAAGAGATATGTAGATGATTTAGTTTTGGCACTTCCTAAACACAAAATTCATGAAACAGTCAACATTTTCAACAGTCATAATCAACATATACAATTCACAGTTGAGGAAGAGGTAGATAATTCTCTACCATTCCTTGACATGAGAATTGTAAGAAATATAGACAATATGTTGAAAACCAGATGGTTCAGAAAACCCATATGTAGTAATAGATTTATAAGCTATTACTCTCACCATCCAAATAAGATGAAAATGAACCTTATAACAGGATTAAAAGAACGTGTTTTAAAACTTTCTCATCCAGATTATCTACAGGAAGATCTTCAGTTATTAAAAAATATTCTAATTGAAAACTCTTATCCTCCAGATATGCTACATAGGATGCTTTTTTCTAATATTGGTAATATAAATAATTTAACACCATTTTTTGCTCAATCTCAAAACATTGTATCTAACAATCAGAACATCTATTATCATTCACTACCTTTTATACCATCATTAACACCTAAATTAATACAAACACTAAAGGTTATTGACAATATAAAAATAGCAACAAAGAACATCAAAACTATTTCATCTTTATATTCTAAAACTAAATATCCTATAGACAAATTTGAAAAAACGAATTTAGTATACAGCATTAGTTGTACTCAGTGTGAGGCTGAATATGTTGGTGAGACCGGAAGAAATCTTTCAAATCGCATTATTTCTCACAAAAGTGATTGCAGAATTAAAAAACCATCTTGTGCTTTGGCAGAACATGTAATCGATAAAGACCATATTATGGATTTTGATAACATTAAAATTTTATGTAGTGAAAGTAATAAATTTAAAAGGGCTTTTTTGGAAATGGTTTGTATTAGCAAAAATGATAAGAGTTTAAACAAAAGATCTGAAATTCAAAGTTTAAGCAAAATTTATAATTATATTCTTTCTTTATGATTTATATATAAAATTTGTAAAATGTCATATTTAATTCTCCATATATCTATCACATTCTTTCAGACATCTGTCAAGGGTGAATAAATCTTCTTCTTTTTGTTACTAAACAAAAAAGAATGTTTAAACGAAGTTTTACTTTTGGCAATATAATTGTCAAAAATAAAAATTTTATGTTGGCATTTATGACATTGAGGCTATTTGTAATTGGTTGCTATTTGAACTTATTTATAAATTCAATTATTCTTATATTAAAAAAAATGTTTTCAAAATTATAAAAAAAAAAATTTTTCAGAGAAACATTTGTTAGATAAAAGCATTTTTGTATTAAATATTTTGAACATGTAAGCAGTGATTTTTACTTACCAAACGAATTTTTATTTGGTAAGTTAACAAAAATTGTTTTTTCTTTTTAGTTCAACCTTGTAAGTATTTTGTCTTTTTTAGCTCTTGATAATAATTGTAAACACAATTGAAAGCTCGAGAATAAAAAAATAGTTAACCAATAGCCCTATTATTGACTCCAACCCATCCAAAACAGTTATATATTGTTCCAAACGAGTCACAAGTACTTCTTTTTTCTTATTCTTGTAGAAAAATATGGGTTTTTTCGATGACATCCGAAACGATTATGGGCAATCTACAGTCAGAATTCTGAAGGATTGGACTAGAATTACCATCAAACTTGCTGCTTTACACAATCAAAAGACTTTTTTGTTGAAGTGTAGATCTAATGGATGTTTCCCTGGACATGTTACAAATGGCCTAGTTAATGTAAATTCCCTTTTACATCATCGGACTGGGAATATTCACCATGATGCTTTGAAATTATGTGACAGGTTTGGAAGAAATATTATTAATTTAGAAATTAAAATCGCTTTTGCTGATATAAACTTTTTTGAAAGAAAATTACATGAGTTACGTACCAAGGCCTACAATATCTTAAATTTCCACACATTTAATGAATTTAATCGTAGACAAAGAATTAAATACAACACAGAATTTCATAAAATCAAAAAAATACAAATTAATAAGTTCAATAAATTAAAAATAGAAGCTTTTGATAAGATAAAATTTCAAGAAAAATGGTTTAAAAATCTAACATCTATTCATTTTCCTTTTGAAATTAAAAAATTTTTAGCATTAGGACCTAAATTTTCTTTATGTCCTTCCAAATCTGATATTAGAGTTCCTAATTTACTTTCTGATATTGAATCAATAATCAGACCACTTAATGATAGTCAAAAGGATGTTGTTAGATCTAAATGTACAAACGTTATTACAAACTTTTTGCATAAAGAAGTCAAAGATCATTTTTTAAATAAATACTATATGCAAACTAAACTTTTTCTTAAAAACCATCCTGAAATTTATATTGTTAAAAGCGATAAAGGTAACGTAACTGTTGTAATGTACAAAGAGGATTATCTACAAAAAACTGGAGAACTCTTAAATGATACTAAGTATTATACTACACTTGGAAGGAGTCCTGTTTGTACTTTGCAACAAAAAGCAAATTGTCTAGTATCTAAATTAAACATAAATAAATTTATTGATAATAAAAAAGCAAAAGAGCTCAAAATTTATAATTCTATTGCTCCACGGTTCTATGCTCTGCCAAAAATACATAAACCAACTTTATCTATGAGACCAATTGTTTCATCTTTATGCCCTCCTAATGGACCAATAGCACAGCTCCTCACTGACATCTTAACTAATGCTTATAATTTAAACAACAATTTTTACATTAAAGATTCATTTGATTTTAGTTCTTTCATTAATAATTTCCAATTACCACAAAATTATGTTTTAGTTAGTTTTGATGTAACATCTCTTTTTACTAATTTGCCTTTAGATTTAATCATAAGTAGTGTTGAAAAACATTGGAATGAGATTTCACAACACACTAATATTGACTTATTACATTTCAAAACACTTATCAACTTTGTTTTTGATTCTAATATTTTTATATTTAATGGTGTATTTTATAAACAAATTTTTGGTAGTCCTATGGGATCTAGTCTTTCACCCATTCTAAGTAGCTATGTCATGGATGATGTTATCAGTGATTGTATCAGTAATTGCACTTTTTTCATTCCTTTTATTAAGAGATATGTAGATGATTTAGTTTTGGCACTTCCTAAACACAAAATTCATGAAACAGTCAACATTTTCAACAGTCATAATCAACATATACAATTCACAGTTGAGGAAGAGGTAGATAATTCTCTACCATTCCTTGACATGAGAATTGTAAGAAATACAGACAATATGTTGAAAACCAGATGGTTCAGAAAACCCATATGTAGTAATAGATTTATAAGCTATTACTCTCACCATCCAAATAAGATGAAAATGAACCTTATAACAGGATTAAAAGAACGTGTTTTAAAACTTTCTCATCCAGATTATCTACAGGAAGATCTTCAGTTATTAAAAAATATTCTAATTGAAAACTCTTATCCTCCAGATATGCTACATAGGATGCTTTTTTCTAATATTGGTAATATAAATAATTTAACACCATTTTTTGCTCAATCTCAAAACATTGTATCTAACAATCAGAACATCTATTATCATTCACTACCTTTTATACCATCATTAACACCTAAATTAATACAAACACTAAAGGTTATTGACAATATAAAAATAGCAACAAAGAACATCAAAACTATTTCATCTTTATATTCTAAAACTAAATATCCTATAGACAAATTTGAAAAAACGAATTTAGTATACAGCATTAGTTGTACTCAGTGTGAGGCTGAATATGTTGGTGAGACCGGAAAAAATCTTTCAAATCGCATTATTTCTCACAAAAGTGATTGCAGAATTAAAAAACCATCTTGTGCTTTGGCAGAACATGTAATCGATAAAGACCATATTATGGATTTTGGTAACATTAAAATTTTATGTAGTGAAAGTAATAAATTTAAAAGGACTTTTTTGGAAATGGTTTGTATTAGCAAAAATGATAAGAGTTTAAACAAAAGATCTGAAATTCAAAGTTTAAGCAAAATTTATAATTATATTCTTTCTTTATGATTTATATATAAAATTTGTAAAATGTCATATTTAATTCTCCATATATCTATCACATTCTTTCAGACATCTGTCAAGGGTGAATAAATCTTCTTCTTTTTGTTACTAAACAAAAAAGAATGTTTAAACGAAGTTTTACTTTTGGCAATATAATTGTCAAAAATAAAAATTTTATGTTGGCATTTATGACATTAAGGCTATTTGTAATTGGTTGCTATTTGAACTTATTTATAAATTCAATTATTCTTATATTATAAAAAAAATGTTTTCAAAATTATAAAAAAAATTTTTCAGAGAAACATTTGTTAGATAAAAGCATTTTTGTATTAAATATTTTGAACATGTAAGCAGTGATTTTTACTTACCAAACTAATTTTTATTTGGTAAGTTAACAAAAATTGTTTTTTCTTTTTAGTTCAACCTTGTAAGTATTTTGTCTTTTTTAGCTCTTGATAATAATTGTAAACACAATTGAAAGCTCGAGAATAAAAAAATAGTTAACCAATAGCCCTATTATTGACTCCAACCCATCCAAAACAGTTATATATTGTTCCAAACGAGTCACAAGTACTTCTTTTTTCTTATTCTTATATATATATATATATATATATATATATATATATATATATATATATATATATATATATATATATATATATATATATATATATATATATATATATATATATATATATATATGTGAGCTTTATGAATGCTTGGAATTACGGAACGCAGCAGTTTGTTTCAAGGTGACGGAGACGTACAGAACGCTGGTTGAATGACTGTGATATTTTTCTATTATCAGATAGATAAAATAATTTCATATTTGGAAGCATAAGCATTTAATTGTTGATTCTCTATTTTTAGACAATCAACTTTATTACGATGCTCCAAGGGACAATACAAATCAACAATTTTCACGTTTGTGTAAGAGATATTGCAGCAGAAGATCCAAAATCCAATATAATAGCAGTTAAATCAATAACAAATGAACAAAAAGGAAAATTTTACATTCCAAATAATCGATGGTCAGTAAAATATCACACACAATTCGCACAACCTAAGTATAAAAGAGTTTCAACAATACTAAAGAAACGTAGTCAAACACGAAATGTATGGTTTAATTTAAATTAAACCACATTAAACATTTACCAGGATGAGAGTGGAAATATGGCAATAGAAGATTAACTTTTAGAAAAAGTTCAACAATACACGTCTCCACATACTTTACATAAAGATTTAATCCAGATTTTGGAAAAATTATCCGAAAATAAAGAAGAAAATCAACTGCAAAAAAATCTAAACATAAATAAATTGTCCAAAAAATTCGTAGTTGATAGATTTAGTGGTAATAATGTTCACGTAAATCAGTGGCTATCAACATATGAGTGTGAATATCACAGATTTAATATCACAAAGGCTGTTAAAACAATTGAAGTTTGAAGATTGTTTTTAGAAAATACTGCTAAAGACTAGTATACCTCAATGCTGATAAAAAATATACTAGATTCAGAATAGAGAATTTGGAGAGAAACTTTCTTAAAAACATTTGCAGATAAAGGATGGTCTCCAGTAATATAACAAATCAGAAAAAACATCAAAATGTGTCTACAAATTCAATTTTAGAAGTTGAATTACATACAGAAGATCAAAAAAACTAAATTTTCCAACATTAATCAAAATTGATGTATTGCTGAATAACATTGAAGATTACAGGAATTTATGATCCTGGATCAAATGTTACACTAATAAACTCTAAATGATTACAAGTAAAAAATCAAGAAAAAGACGAACAAGTACGTTAAAATCGATTATTGGTAGGGGAAAAACTAATGGCTTAGTAACATTATAAAAAATATATTAGATGAAGAAAATGATACAAATGCTTTCATATTAGAAAGTAAAGAATTTGATGGCAATCTCATATTGGGATTGGATACAATAAAAAAATTTAGATTGACCCATGCATACAATTTAAACATAAAAGAATTAAAAGGTAATACAACAAATATCACAAAAAATAGAAGAAGATATAGACAAACCATCTGATAAATATGAAGTCAATTTCAATGAAAGAATATACACCTATCAATTGCTAATTAACACAGAACACTTAGAATCAAATCAAAAAGAAATAATAAATGCCCTATTGAATGAATATCAACAAATATTTGCCAAAAACAAATTTGATGTAGGCAAAGTAAAGAATTATGAAGCCTTCATTTAACTACAAAAGGGCATACAGATGTTCAATAGAAAATGGAATGTAGACAGAAAAACAAATTGCAGAATTATGAAAACATGATTTAAATAAGAACTCATACTCATGCAGCACCAGTGACTCTGGCATTAAAAAAAGAGATAAAGGAAAAAGAAATCGACTATCTAATTTAGAGACATAAATAAGATAATAGTTTCTCAATGTCAACCTTTTTCTTTAATAGATGACTTAATAATTCAGACTATAGATTGCAAATATTTTACAACTCTAGATATAAAATCTGCTTTTGGTCCATACCTCTAAGAATGTAAGATAGACTAAAAACTGGATTTGTAACTCAAGAAGGTCATTATCAATAGACATGTCTCCCATTTGGACTAAAGACTTCGCCAGCAATTTTTCAAAAGATCCTAAAAAGTATTACAAAAAAATATTATTTATCTGGAAATGCAGTAAATTGTATTAATAACATATTAATTTTTTCAAAAACATTTACTGAACATATAAAAAACATTAGAAAATTGCTGGATGCTATACAAAAAGAAGGATTGAGACTAAAATTTACAAATGTAGATTTGCATCCAAGTCAGTAAAATATATGTGTCACTTAATAGAAGATAATACAATTACACCTCTAACTTGAAAGCAATAAGTGAATTTCCCACTCCACAAAACCGAAACATATCAGAAGACAACAATTTTTAGGAAAAGTCAATTTTCATGGTAAATATATCCCAAATTCTACAATAGTGCTTAAACCCCTACTAAACCAATGAATACTAAATAGCATTTGACATAATAAAGAATGTTTTATATTCAAGGCCAATTCTTGCAATTTTTAATCCAAAATTACCCATACCTATTTATTTACACTGATGCAAGTATAAATAGTTTAGGAGCTGTTCTGAACACAATTAAATGGAGATAAAAAGCTTGTAGCATACTTTTCAAAGAAATTAAATCAATATCAAAAAAAAAGAAAAGCTATTTTGTTGGAAATTTTGGCTATAAAAGAATGTATAAAATTTGTGCAACATCGGTTGCTTGGAAACTTGTTTACTGTATACACAGATCATAAACCACTGGACAAGCTCAATGTTAAAAACAGAACAGATAATGAATTTGGAGACATGATTCACTATTTATCCCAATACGATTTTAAAATAGAGTATAAACCAGGAAAAATAAATACTGAAGCAGATTGTTTCAGTAGAAATCCAGTTTTTGATGATCATGAAAATAATGAAGATATCCTTAAAACAATAAATGTTATTAGACTAAAATGTATAAAAAGTGACAAAGCACAAAACCAACGAATAAGAGCAAAAAACAACTTTGTTCTGGAAAACGGAAATTCCTGAAATTACAATGTTAGTAAAAGGAAAAGAAAAAAGATATTATTAAGTGAATAATACAGTAAACTTTTTTTAAAGAAAATTCATGAAACTTAATATTACAACTAGGTCCAGCTAAAAAACAGTTTCAATTAATGTCTCTGGATACAGTTGGTAGTTTTGGTGGCCGTCAAAATCAACAAAAAAATACCATCACATATTACGTTAACGACTTATAAACAACTTAATCATTTTTAAAAGAAATTAAAAAAAAAAGAAATCTTTTTACTGCATGTATTGACTACACGAAGGGATTTGATTCAGTACCGCATGAATAGCTGATAGATATATTGAAGACTATATTTCACCTTCAACTACTCGGTAAAAACAACATCAAAACTAAAGATAGCCTAGTTAACCTACTTTAGGGAGACTAATTGAATCCACTTTGGTTCTGTATATCGATGAACCCACTATCTTAGCTACTGAACTCCACTGACTTAGGTTTTAGTATCAAAAATAACAATACTGTTGTTGTTGCGAAGTTTAATCATCTTCTCTATATGGATGATATGAAATTATTAGCCTCCGAAACCACCTGGATCAGATGCTGAAAACTGCGGAAACATTCTCAAATGATATCAGTATACATGTGTACTTGGACTAGACAAGTGCCGTATTCTAACTATAGTTAGAGGATAGGTTCACCCCAGAGATCAAGGCAATGGGTAAAAAAGATCTCTAGATAATATCGGAGATCTATACCTAATATAAAATATCGGATTAAAGCAAGCAGGGAAAATGGACAATAAACAAATGAAAACCCAATTAAGTTAGAGTAAGACAGCTAAATCGGTTATATCTCAATAGCAAAAATCTGTTTAAGGCATTAAATACGTACGCCTGTTTTGCGATTAGCTACTCATTAGAGATTATAAAGTAATATAATATTATGTTCTGCTCCTTATTTTGTTTTTATTTCATTAAGTCACTAAAACTACTTTTTTACATATATTCTTTAAATTTTTCATTTACTTTATCCTTGATTTAATTAATAAAATAAATATTTATTTCAAAGTCTTTGGCAAAGATCTCTTACACTGTCTTGTTATAGCAACTAAAATTTAAATACTTCCTCTTGTCTGAGCAATAATAAATTATTTATCTCGTTTGATCGACCCGATAGATATAAGAATTGTTTCAACTACTACATATTGCAAGTGTTTACACTCAACATATACTTTGTACGAGGTTGGTTGTCCATAAAACGGTTTGCTTGATTGAGACCAGTTCCCATTATGCTGTAATTAACACAATACGGGTGATATATTCTAATTTACTCTCCATTCAATTTAAACAATACAAGCTTCCTATGGGTTTCCTATTACCCTAAAGGGGATATGCTCTGCCAAATTGCATATGTGTAGTATATGTGTAAGTTGCGTAACATATCCATGGTCTGTTGTTTGGTGTAGGATCAGCAAAGATATATTGCATACATATTTGCCGAATCTACACTGTAAAAGTAGATAGAAATATGTTTTATGCACTTATTTTATGCAATATATCTAGTATACACAATAAATGTACATATCGCTTCTGTGGAGCAACCTCGACACAAGTACCTACATATCACACAAACAAGCTAAAGTTTAAGTGAATATTTTTGAAACTAAAGTAATTATTTTTAATGGTGAATTTAGTCTACTTTTAAATGACACTTGATAATATAAACTTTTTGAGACTACACAGGTCTGAGCACTTTGCAGCCACCCTGTTGCGTCATTGTTTTTCCGATATTTTTAAGATAGTTTCTTAATCGGTTTGAGTTGGTCTACAATAGTAACATTAAAAAAATTTAAAGGTTTAGATATATAATTTTATTGATAGTAAATAATACAAACTACTCGAAATGATAAAAAATAACAAAAATACTACTCATAATTACTAAAAAGTAACATTTGTTTTTTGAACATCTTTAAAAAATTAAGAAAAACATTCAGAATTCAAAACAAGCCATTAAAAAAAGGTTCGTAGTATTTGGGAATTATATTACTTGATAATAAAGTTTCTAGGTCCCTTTTCTTATTTTCAGAGATTGGAATTTTTAAAATGTATGCAGGTCTTTTTTTAAGATCTTCTACATTTCTTGTTCCTGTCACTTGTCTACTTTTTACGGTTATAGCATAGGCCTGATTCCAATCCGTGTGTTTGTAGCTGGTTTTATAAAAGAACCTATCACTTTCCTTCTCAAATAGAATCATTTTAATATATGACAATTTTGTTTGTTTGCCGTATATATTTTTATTTATCTAAAAAACAAACAAAATTCAATATCAATATTATTATCACCCAGATTTAGCGATACGGCTCACACTCCCTCTATGGGGAGAATTTACTTATCCCAGATACCTACGTTATAAAAAGATTGAACTTTGGTGGGATTCTTTTCGTGTTATCGAGCCCTAGGTGACATTGTATGCTGGAGTATCTCCCAAAAAATTTTAAGGATCAAAACATCTGGATGTCGCGAGGAGTACAGATTTCTGCATGGCCTTATAGAGATGATCGTTTAGACCTAGCTATTTTATGTTCTCTAATAGGGTTTTGGATAGTAGTAGATAGAACAATAGGTACTCTCTGAGTACTTTCCATTCTCCATTGTCTCCTGATTTGTATTTCTAGATCTCTGTACTTGGTGATCTTTTTGTTGTATTTAACATGCAAATTGTTGGTGTTAGGTATCGCCACATCAATAAGTGTTGTTTGCCTAGTAAGTTTATTAACTAAAATGAGATCTGGTGTATTATGTGCCACTGGTTAGTCTGTGAGCACAGTGCGGTTCCAGTATAATTTGTAGTTGTCATTTTCAAGAATTCTATCCGAGGTGTAATGTTAATAAGAAAAGTGGTCGGTTGGAGAAGTCCCAGTTTGTCAGTTCTTAGTGGATAATCTTTCCTACTGAGTTATGGCGTTCTTTATAATTAATACCGACAAACTCCTGTCAGCTGTTTCTTGGGCTTGGCATCCATATCGGCATTTGTCATTTTGGACTTGAGGATCTTTAACAATATATTTCAGGTAATTTTTCGTTGGAATAACCTGATCCTGAATGGCAAGTAGGAAACCCTCAGTCTCAGGAAACATCTTTCCTGATGTCAATCCATAGTTTGACGCTGTATTGTCGACATATTCTTGGCAGATTTCATTAAGATGTCGCCCATGAAGGGGTTTTCTTATTCAGGTGAGTATTTTTCTTGCATATTCAGATGGGTTATGATTATTTCCTGTTCCCTCAGTTGAAGCGGTTGTACCATCTACTGCGGAAATTGCTCGATGTAAAGTAGATGTCTCAATCTGCACCTGAAATAACTTCTTAAAGTAGCAACCTGTTTTTATCCGGTTGCAAACCTATGTCCATAGGTTTTCTTCCACCTTAATATTGCTGTAATGTTGTTCTCTTTACTGCACTGCGTGGGTGCTGTTTTTGCGCCCTTGTGAGAAGTGTTCTAACTTTTCGCTGGAGATGCCCTATATTTGTTTTTCACCACTTAATAATACCAAATAAGAAGCTAAGCGCGAAACAGGCGTAGGTACTTTTAATGCCTTAAACAGATTTTTAGTATTAAGATATGACTGATTTAGTTGTTTTACTCTTCGTACAAACTCGGAAGTTAGTTCGATTTTCATTTAATTATAATAAAATTTTCAACGCTTGCTTTACTGCGAGATATTTATATGTATCATTTTCACCCATTGCCGCGATGTTTTGGCCATCTTGAATATCGAAACCTCCGGGATGGACCTTTGCTCTGACTATATTTAGTATACGGAATTTGTCTAGTCCAAAATACATACTGATATAATTTGAGAGAGATTCTACAGTTTTTAATATCTGATTTAGGTGGTTTCGAGTAAAAGATAGTAATTTCAAATCATCCATGTACAATAGGTGATTAAGCTTCGCTACAACAGTATTATTACTTTTAATGCTAGATAGACATAGACATAGATAGACAAGTACTTAGGCGGTACTTGGCTGGATCTTGGATGTTATTTTGATCCTTTCGTATTAGATAAGTGATTTCCTGTGTAACAAATGATGGTCTTTAATGCTAATTAGAAATAACATAATTAATCAATAATGACAAACACTCATGAACACGCCAAAACTTCTGTAAGGAGAAGTTCTGAACTCCGTGTAGTCCAAAAGATTTCCAGTTATAAAGCTTTTTAATAGTACTTGATACTTGTTTAGTGGTGAAAAGTTCGAAAGAAATATAATTGTAATGTTGACAGTTATTTGTTGTGTCTATAATCCATCCAGCATTGATGTTATGAGTGTCTGGCGTTGAAAGTTGATTTTCCCAATCTTCTTGACTGGGATATATTTCTTCTTGGCTTGGATATAAATTTTTTACATTTTCTCTAGTAGAATTAAAATTCCTATAAAACGCCTTCTCTGAATGCTTAAAAAGTATATTGTCACATTTTCGATTGTTGCTTACTTTGTATCTCCTTAGTCGGCCTGAATAAACTTTATTTTAATGTGTCCAGGCATTATTATTATTATTTAATTTCTAGGCTTTAAATCTAATAGAGAATGCAAATAAGCAAAATAACATTACTTAAGATCATAATACCTACAAAAATAAAAATATTTACTCCAAAACTTACGCGCTAAAAAGTTATGATGACGGTCCCTCTTGATTCAAATCTCTCATAAGTAGACTTAGGCAAATATGCAAATTGCATATTTTGCATATAATGCATAAAAAATGCAAAAATGTCCAATTTTGCATATTTTTAAAAAAGTGAGCATAAAGTGCATATAATTTGAAAATTTGGTGTTAACTATATATTTTTATATTCAAACTTACAGATAGCATGAAAATGCAAATATTTAATTTTGTTTTATAATCACTTGGTATTCAAATTCTTGATATAGTAACTAATAAAAGACAGCGGCTTATAGTTTTGTCAGGTTTTGTCCTGGAATTAAGGGTTTGTGTTTGCCAGTTTATATCTTTATGTCAAAAGTAGATTAAGTCATCCAAGCTTTCTTATTGGATCTCGATATAAGGATAATTGATTTTTATTTAGTCTTTTAAGAGGCCTTGGATTTTTGTACAAATATATTAAAAGTGGTCTTAGCTTAAAATCACCCGCGGCACTTTAACCAAGTAGCAAAGTTAATCGTTCTTAAGAAACTTTATCATACGTCAAATAACTGTCAAAGTTAAACTTGATAATTAAAAGTTCTCCTATTAGTTTTTAATAATTGTGTGTATATTAAACAGTTTTTAATAGTTATATTACAATTAATAAGTATTCAAGATTCCCATTCAGGTAGCCAACGGAGTGGTACGGTGGTTAACGTGTACGGAGTGTAAATAGCTCCCCCCTAAATGGGGGAAGCTTTAAAAAGAAAGACGCCGTTAGGTGTAACTATTAACCAGACAATGAGTGCAAATAACTCTTAAAGTGATGCGGAGTCAGAAAATTATTTATCGGTCCCCGTACAAGACATGGATACCACTTTAAGTTCTGAGACAACAGCTGAAACCAGTCGTCAGGTCATTAGTGATAAAGAAAAGGATATTTATAAACAAAATAAAACACCTAAAGTTTTTAATCTAAGAAATGGAGATAAGTATAATTTGAGTAATATTTGTGTTTTTATCGAACGAAAAAATATTGAAAATGCCGGCCATCTTAATCCCTTATTTGTGGGAGATATCTTACACAAAAAACTAAATGTTAACAATATTAACCAAATTAGATCTGTTGCAAAAAATAGAATAAAAGTTAGTCTAAAAACATGTTCTGATGCCAATGCTTTAGTAAACAATCCTCTTTTATCAGAAAATGATCTTGTATTGATGAAAAAGATATTGATACTCAATTCGATACGAAATATATTTTAGATAACATAAAATCTCCTTCAACAGTAGTTGATGTTAAACGTACACATCGTAGAATAGAAAAGGATGGTGATATACAGTATGTCCCCAAAAAAACCATTATTGTAACTTTTGAAGGGAACACTTTACCTAGTTATATTTCAATAAATAGTGTATATTTTTTGGTGGAGCGGTTTTTTAGCAGAGTTACACAGTGCTTCAGATGTCTACGCTATGGTCACATTTCTAGGCAATGTAAAAATATTGAAGAGTTATGTATTAAGTGTAGTAATGTAAAAGCTAAAAATCATGTTTGTCACGATTCAGAAATTCGCTGTTTATATTGTAAAACAAATGACCACGTTTCTATTTCAAGAAAATGTCCTCATTATGAAAAACAACGTAAAATTAAGAATGTTATGGTTGAACAAAATATTTCCTTTATTGAGGCAAAAGAATATTGTGAAATGTCTTATTCTGGAATATCTGTAAACAATAGTTTTTCTATTTTATCCAACTCCAATTTTCCGCCTTTACCAGCGATTGAATCTAAGTCTGGAAATTCTAACTCCCTTTTACACTCAAATTTTAAGAATAATAGCAATTACGTTTTGCCCACCCATCCTACACGAAGTCCTACCGGCCATAGCAATAAAAAACGTCGAATTTCTAATGACACTCCTCCTCCACAACCGATGTTCTCGTTTCAGTTTGGCCCTAATCAACCACTGCCTCGAAATAATAATCCACCAAATTATCAAAATTTAAATAACAAACACATTGTAAAGTCAATTGCAGATTTTATAGTTGAATTTTTAAAAGGTATTCATACCATTGAAGATATCAAAAATTTGAATAATGATTTAATTCAAACAGGAATAAATAAAGTGTTGGAGGACACATGTAAAAAGTAACCTTCACTCCATTACCAAAGACATTAAATATTTGTCAGTGGAATGCACGTTCTGCTGTTTCCAATAAAAATAGTCTAATGCATTATCTTATAAATAATAATATTGATGTAGCAATAATAAGTGAAACATGGTTTAAACCCAAAAAAGTATATAGCTTCGTAGGTTATAATGTAATTCGTAAAGATAGACAAGATGGTTTTTCAGGAATTTGCATTTTGGTCAAAAAGTCGATTTCACACCTAGAATTAAGCATAGTTTCCAATTTTAATGTCGATCTTCTTGTTTGTGGTATTAATATCAAATTCAACAATAAAACTTTAAGTATAATTTCCGTTTATAGGTCACCGGATATTAAAACCAACACAACTGATTGGGTAAATATTTTTTCGCAGTTTTCAACTCCATGTATTATTGGTGGGGATTTTAACGCGCATCATGCTACTTGGGGATCCCATAAAAACGATTCTATTGGTAAACAACTCATTGAAGCAAGCAATAATTGTGATTTTGTAGTTATGAATACTGGCGAACCCACGTGTATTACCCGGCCAGGATGCAATGATTCTATGATAGATGTTACCTTTTGCTCCTCGGACGTAGCTAGTGATATAGATTGGGCAGTTTACTCTGACACACTTGGATCGAATCATTTTATGATAAAAATAACTCTTGCAATGCAGCAAATTCCGCAGGACATCACAATTCCGCGATATAGATGGAACCTAAAAGGAGCTAATTGGGAACAATATAAAGAGTTTGTGGAAGACTACTTTTATAACTTTACTGATGTGAATATCCAACCACCAAAGAAAAATATACATTCTTAATCAATTGTATAAATAATGCGGCACAAAGAACTTTAAAAGAATACAGACCGTTTAAGTGCAAAAATCGAACACCTTCACCTTGGTGGGATGCAGAATGTGACAACATAATTTCTGAAAGGAAACATGTACTACAAGTATACAAAGAAACCCCCACAAAAGATAATTTTCTTGCATACCAAAAATGCATGGCACTTACTAAACGAACATTAAAACAAAAAGCTAAAAAAAGTTGGATTGAATGGTGTTCCAATCTCAACAAAAATACTCCAACTAGCATGATATGGAAACAAGCAAAAAAAATGAATCGTAAAACAATAAACATTGGTAAGCCACATAATGATGATTTAATAGATGAGTTTTTTAATCATGTAGCTCCCCAGACTGTTCCTTTCACTGTAAATATCGAACATACGATCTTAGATAAAAAACATTTTTTGGCAAATAATTTTCACATTAATGAACTAAATTATGCTTTAAGAAATAAAAAAAGTACTGCCCCGGGTTTTGATCAAATAAAGTATCCGATGTTAGAGAATCTACCAATTATAGCAAAAAGTTTTCTTCTACAAATTTTTGATGAGATGCTTGCAGGTGAGTGCATTGAAGATTTTAGGAAAATTATAATCACACCGATTCCTAAACAAGGTAAAGACCCTAACTTGGCCCATTCTTATAGACCAATTTCTCAGCTATCATGTGTGCAAAAAACTTTCGAACGTATGATAAAACATAGGCTGGAATGGTGGCTACATAAAAAAGACCTGCTTACGCCCTGTCAATTTGCATACAAAAGAGGAGTGGGTACGCTAGATGCACTTACAACCTTAGTAACAAATATTCAAAATAATTTCTCTAGAAATAACTTTCTTCCAACAATTTTTATTGATATTGAGAAAGCATATGACACCTTAAACTTAAATATTTTGAGTAAAAAAATGATTATTGATTTTAACATTCCTAAGGCAATAGTGTATGCTATTATCGGATTATATTCAGAAAGACATGTTTATGTCAGGGATTTTAACAACCATTTATTAGGCCCAAGATATGTTTTCACAGGAATTCCACAAGGAGCTGTCTTAAGTCCTTTTCTTTTCAATTTATACACAGCTGACCTACATAAATTAAAGTTGGAAAAATATCCTTTTAAGATCATCCAATATGCAGATGACTTCTGCATTTACTGTGAAACAAAGAAGAGAGATGAAGCTTTTGGATTTTTAATGGATACCTACAACGTTGTAGATATATGGTTGGTAGAAAATCACCTTCAGCTGTCGGCCACAAAATCAGCAGTGACCATTTTCAGTAGACATAATATTCCCAATATCGAAACATTTATAGTAAAACAGCGAGAAATTCCTTTTAAAAAGGTAATTAAATATTTGGGCATTATACTGGATCACAAGCTCACATGGAAATTTCACATAGAATATATGTTAAATAGATGTGAAAAAGGCCTAAACTTTCTGAAAATGACAACTAAAACTTGGTGGGGAACAGATGTTCAGACTTCCTTACTTTTTTATAGAACTTACATTCGCTCTATCATAGATTATGGATGTTGGTTATATGGATCTGCCAGCAAGAACTTACTAAACAAATTAAACATATTTATAAACCAGTGTTTGCGTATCTGTATCGGTGCCATGAAGACAACTCCTATTGAGCCCCTTTATGTTGAAGCACGTGAGCCTCCAATTTCTCTTAGAAGACATTTCTTGGCCGAAAAATTTTTACTGAAAATTAAACACCAGAACACTTTCCTTTATACCGAATTAACAAATTTAAACAATTATGATTTAACGAATAAATATTGGATTAAGAAAAATTCTCCAACCCTATGTGAAGCTCTTAGAGAAAACACAGTTTGTGCTGATGAAGCTATTAATTTAAAATCACACACAGATATAAATGATTTTGAAGCTCTTTTTTATAGCGTTAAATTTATTAAACCAAATTATGTTAACACTGGAAGAGCAAATAACAACATTATAACAAGCATCTTATCCAATTGGGATTACTACAGTACTATCTACACGGATGCCTCCAAATCAGAAGACGGTACAGGATGTGCCTTTTAGATCCCCATGGAGAAGGTAGAAAAAATGTTCAAATTAAAAGCAAATATTTCCATATTTAGTGCGGAAGCAATTGCCATATATCAAGCCCTACTTTTTGTTTCTAACAGAGATTCCTCCTTCCTCCGTTATTATTGTTTCAGATTCCATGTCAGTTCTCACAGCCATTAACCAACCTTTTGTTCCAACCACATACTCCAATCCCTACATAATATTAATTAAAAAATTAGTTAAACACTTTAAGGAAAATAAAAAAAATGTGATATTTATATGGGCCAAAGCACACAGTGGAATTAAACATAATGAACATGTGGACCAACTAGCCAAATTAAGTATTTATTCAGTGGATACCACAGAATTTCTACCCAGTATTTCTGATTTGGTTGCTTCACGCAAGGCAGTTTTAAAATATAAATGGAGTGACCTATGGTCTGAGTTTTGTTTTACCAACCCAAATAGATACACTTCTTTACACACAACTGTCCCTGTTGCACATTGGCACAGAACTTATAATGTCCCTAGGCGTTATATAACAACCATATCTAGGCTTAAATTTGGACATGCTTGTTTTCCTGCTCATCTTGCAAGGATTCATGTGATCGAGAGTAAAAACTGTGTGGAATGTGGAGTAGAAGGTGACCTAGATCATGTAATTTTTGGTTGTGCCAAATATAATTTGGAATCCACCTTATTATATAATAATATAGTTCGTATTACCGGTAAATCTCCGTTTAACGTTTTATCTGCCCTAGCGACTCAAAATAGATTAATTTACGATTGCATAATCGATTTTTTGACCAAATGTAATATTTTTCTTTAGTTAACTTTTTTAGTTTTTTACTTTTTACCTTTGTTTTCTCTAATTTATATGTTTAATCCTATTTACCGTGGCCTAGTTCTGTGTATGTTATATATTATAATGTCCTGATGGTCCCCTGTACGTGAAACGAGTGACCCATGTTAATTGTATGTGTTTATGGATATATATGTGTATGTATTATTTATATTTTTTCTCTTCTTTTTGTTAAATGTTGTAAATTTGTCTATTTTAGTCTATTCGATTGCAAATAACTCAAAAACTTTTTACTGTACCTAATGAGATTAAAAGATCATGTAACTGGCTGTATGGCAAACTGCCGAAGCCATGAAAATAAATAAAAAAAAAAAAGAAACTTTATAGCCAGGTGCAGATTTTTTGGCTTTTAACATCTTTAGCTGATTAATACTTAATGCTTTTTCTTGAATAGTAGTTTGAGTCATTGGCATTTTTCGTTTTTTATTGTCTTCAATCCATATAATCAATAGTTTTTTTATTTTTTCCATAATCCAGTTTCATTGGCCTGTTAATCTCGAGACATTTAAAGGTGCAACAGATCGCAAACATGTTTTAATGTTTTCTTTTTTATCAAATAGTCTAAATAGTAGAATTCGCAAGTCCCATTCCCGTGCAAATTTTAACAATTTTTCCCCAGCTTCTATACGAAGTAATCGTTCTAGTTTACTTCTAGTTTAGTAACTAATTTTCGGCATCTTATCAGTCTCCGAAGTCGGTCATCGTTTCGGTGGCATTTTTTCCAAAAAATAATGAAATCAAAAAAATAAATTTAATAAAAAAATACATATTGAAAATTTTTTATTTATACGTACATAGATTATGTATTTACGTACTAAAAATGTCCCTAATTGGTTCCAATTTTTCCAGTTAATGTGTAACAATTGGTAATAAATAAGTATATTAAAAATTCACACACAAGTCTAAACCAGCAGGACCCTTAAGCTAGCGGAGACACATGAGCGGAATCCAATTTAACCTACGTAATATTTTTTCACCCATTTTTCATTAATTTATTACTACCCTAATAATTTTTTACCACCAAACCAACCTTAAGGGGAGCGATTCTGCTGGCTTAGGGTTCAAGCTAGCAGAATTCAAAAAAAAACTTTTTTGTTGATGGCATATTTTTTCACCCATTTTTTACTAATTTATTACCACCCTAATAATTTTTCACCACCAAACCACCTTAAATGGGAGCGATTCTGCTGGCTTAAGGTTCAAGCTAGCAGAATTAAAAAAAAAAAAACTTTTTTTTGATGGCATATTTTTTCACACATTTTTCAATAATTTATTACCGTTGCATTGGGCAAGATTGGCAACATGTAGATTACATTCAAAGTTTTTTTTGCGAAACATTTTTGGCCGTAAGTCGAAAACGTGCATAGTGCCGTTATAGCGAAATGTCGTATAAAGAGCGGCTGTATAACGAGTTATGGGTGTATTATATTAATTTTGTTTTATGGTATTTAGCCTGGCTACCTATGCCATCTAGGTAGTAATGTCGGAAAAATAAAAAAAGATTCAGATTTCTTTTAGTCATTTATCTTTGGCAAAGGTAACGCTAAAAGGTTTTTTTTGAAAAACCCGATCATACAGAAAATAATTAAGAACTGTACAAAATTATAATAAACAAAGCAGTCTCGACTTAAGACATTAAAAGACGACTCTAGATTATAATAAAAACCATGAGGTCTTATCTAACAAGAAAACGTACATCGTCATTAATGAAAAGGCTTTGAATATGTATTATAACTGTTTAATTACAAAAAAAAACTAGGAAAAAGATAATATTTATTACGTTTTTAATTTAACAAATTAAATAACGAAGAATAAGAAAAACAATTCAATAAAAACTAATTTTAATTACGTCCATTCTAATAATTTAGTTTTTAAAACTTCGATTTCCATTTGAAATCATTAAAAAACAATTTTTTTAATTACCTTTATACAGATTTTTTTAAGACTCCAGTAAGAGCCTAAGAAGATAGTCATTGAATTTTGGCAGGCATTGTCACGAATTAATGTCACGGAGCAAGACATCCAGACATTCTGGCATCTGTTCAACTGCTTATTACCAAAAGAAAACCAAAGATCGAAAATATTTCCGCGAGACCATAAACTAATTTTAGTACTTACCGGTTCCTTTTCTTTGAACTGCAGAATATCTACAAGCATACGTGTGGTGGTAAAGATATTACCACTATAATTAAACGAAACCGCCTGCAGTGGCCAGGACATGTAGCCCGGGCCCCTGAGTCAAACATGATAAAAAATATTCTAACAGCGCAACCCATGGGAATGAGAAGACGGGGTAGACCAAAGCTGAGGTGGATGGACGGGGTCACACAAGATGCCGAGAAGATCGGAGTCGGCAACTGGAAAATGCAAGCGAGGGACAGAATAGAATGGCGTAGAAAGCTTGAGAAGGTCGAGGCCCTCTAAGGGCTGTAGCACCAAGATGATGATGATGATGACGATGGTTCCTTTTTTATTACTACAGAGATCGGAAAGTGCACTTTATCCATTTACTCTCTCTTCTTCTCATTATTTTTAACATGTTTCTTTCATCCAGCCTAATCCATTCGCCTCTTGGACAACTCTGATAGTTAAAAAGGTGGGCGTAAGAGTCCGGCACCTCATAAGCAGTACATATTTGCCTATCCTATTTGTGAAGTTGCCAAACCTACCATGTCCGATCAGAAGCTGCATCAAAAAAATCCAGTTTACTGAACTTACATTCTCACCATAGCTTCAGATCGGGAATAAGCTTCTTCGTCCACCTTTTCTTTTGTCTACTATTTGCCTATTCCCTCTGCCACTTCTCTATCGTTCTTTCTCTCTTTATCCCTCATCTATATTTCCATCCATCCTTCTCGCATACACTGTCGCTCTCTTTTTGCACAAGACGTTCGGTACCACCGAATGACAATGACATACATCCAATGACATACAAAGCCTTATTTGAGGCTGTCCACTAGGCACCAGATACCCTGATGAGCATTTGGCTTTGCGAAGTCTCCATTAGCTTGGCATAATTCGTAGAGTTTAGCACGGTATTCTACACGATGACAGCCAAGTTAACTACCTACTGAAAAGTCAATTTAGCACCTACAGGCATAATATCAATAGATATAAAAAATAGCACCTACAGGCATAATATCAATAGATATAAAAATGTTGCATTTTTTTTAAAATCTCTTTCAAAATAAAAAACAATAAGTAAAATTGTTTGTCTTTACAATATCAGAGAGATGTAAGGTCCAGTAACTAAGACATCAGAACCAGAACACAAATATTGGCTTGTTTATTGGTGGGAGGCGCACATACACTGATACGCGAACAAACACGAATACTAAAATCGGCGCAAATCACAATGGCTGGGCGCTATTTAAGGCGTAGCTTCGTAGCTTCTACTACTGTAGGCACTGTTAGGAACAGTTTGGTAGGTCCACGGGATTATATCGCTTTAATCTCTTCGATTATTGATTGTGGAGAAGATTGTATGCCAGGGTGTTAAAATGCACGCGTAACCTATTTTGGTATTGTTCCGAAATTCTTTTACACTCTTCAGATACTGTTAATACCTGTAAATCAACAAGGGGCATTAGCAATTGTTCTTAGAGTTTTAGATTGAAATCTTCGTGTTTTCATAACATTAGATTTGCTAGCTGATCCCGAAAGCTGCGAACTATATGACCAAACGGGTTTTATTATAACTTTGTTTATCAGCAGCTTGTTTTCAATCGATAGGTGTGAGTGTTTTCCCAGCATCCAGTAAAGTTTTCTGTATAAAATTACTAGTTATAGTCTTTTCGTCCATATACGTTTGGTCCATGTTAATCGTTTGTCCAGATAAATGCCTATATATTTTACGTCATGCTTTTGGAGTAAAGGATGTATATCGAGGTTTTACTTGTGAACAGATACCTCTTCTTAGAGTAAATCTAATATGTGTGAATTTTAAAAGAATTACTTTAATTCTCCAGAGTTTAAACCATTCATTAGTTTTGTTTAGATGTAGTTGCAGTATGTCTGATGCGATTACCGGATTATTATGAGATATTAGGATAGCATTATGATCTGCAAATGTTGCTAGCGTAAGGTTATTTCTTGGTAAGTCAGATGTATATATCAGGTACAAGATCGGTCCGAGCACACTACCCTAAGGCATGTTGCGTATAAAATTTAAAGCTTACGAGAAAACAGATCGAAGATAAAAGTGAGAGACGTTACAGAGCAAGTGATAAAAATTTATCAACAAACAAAATATTACAGTAACAGGTATGGACTACATATATATATTTTTAGAACAACTCTACGGTTAAAAACCTTAAGTACAAAAGCTGATACATTAGTCATTATTAAAAACAAACTAATTTAATGGAGTGATGAGCCC
This sequence comes from Diabrotica undecimpunctata, assembly GCF_040954645.1. Classification (NCBI taxonomy): domain Eukaryota; kingdom Metazoa; phylum Arthropoda; class Insecta; order Coleoptera; family Chrysomelidae; genus Diabrotica; species Diabrotica undecimpunctata. The sequence continues at coordinate 103,232,910 of NC_092806.1, forward strand.
CAGCAAACTCTCAGCTTTTACTTAAATAAGAATATTTTTTAGGCCACTCTTCTGCTCTTTTATATAAAAGTTATTCTAAATCAGTTTAGTTAAAATCCACTCATTAAAAAATAATGAAATAATCCCAGTCTACCAGACCGTGGAACTTTTTAAATTTACGTGCGTTGATACTCAAAGTGTTGAGAGCTGCTAAAGGCCCCCTGTGAAATCTGGGAAAGTGCCATAAAACTTTTTCAGTTTTTGAAGCTGATAATAATACATAATGAGGAGAGTTTAACCCTTCTGCTTTATTTCAGTTGAGGGATACTTCGTCGAGGTATGTGTTACTTTGAAGTCAAAGCAATTGGCATTAAACGGAGAATATTATTGCAAGATGCTAGGTGGTTACCGAATTAATTTACGAAACCGAAGCTTTTTTTATTAAAATTAATTTGTGTCGATAGCAATAATTGTCACGAGTGCAAAAACGTCTGTTGTATTATATTTATGTCAAGTATAGTAAGTCACATTGGAGTTAGTTAAATACAGTCTTTTACATCACAAATCACTGCAATATATTACAATATTTGTATTTTAACAAACAATATTACAATATATTTTTAAAATAAATAAAATTAATTTAATTACTATTTTAATGCGAATAAGCCACAATTGAAGTTTATTGATGTTACAAATTCCCCTTCGAAAATCGTTCTCAAAATACAAACATTAATAAATAAAACAAATTTTTTGTTTTTTACCTGGTTAAAAATTCTTTCAATAATTTAATTTTATCTGACTCATTTATATTGACAATTTTGACATGTATTATACATTTTAAAGTAGACGACTTTAAAATGATATTGCCAATATTGCTGAGTTGCATTTCTGGGACGACTTTATTGTAAGATAGCCCATTCGATTACATGAAATCAACTTTAATTTGAGAATGTCTGTTAAGTTAACCACATATCATGATACCAGTAAAATTATACTACTTGTGTTTCCTTAGCAAATTATGAGGAAATCCAAGAAAAACCTCGTGGTATGGAAAAACCTATCCCGACATGGTAAGTATTTCCTCGATATGTTACTGACTTACTAATAGTAGTATTTTCCTTTTATTACCTTCCTCTAAAATATGGGTAACCATATCCTACTGCATTCTGCCAAGGAATTTGCGACACAATTGGTCTCATTTGAAAGGTCGCATGGCAGTAGGTGTTCTACTGTTAGGCAGTGAGCATCACCGTGTTCAAGAGGAGGTAGGTTTTCGGACGTCATGAGGTATATGTGAGTAAGATGGATGTGATCTGTTGAGAGTATTTGAATAATGATTTTGTCCCTTATCATTCATTATAGGTAAATTAGGTGAGTAAACGTTAATAACTTAGTATCCAGTAAGTTTGCCATGTTTTTAGAGTTTCTATTTGTTTTGTACTTGTAGTTTGTAGCTACTAGAGGTTTCTAGGCTTACTAGGGAAGTCAAAACAAATTACTTTTCTTGGTGCGATATCAAGCGTTGTTTCGGAGAGAACAGTTCATTCTACACAAAAGTCCTAATAAACTTTTTTGTTTAAAATTATCTCAGCTACATTTTTTTTATTTGAAATATTTTCTTCTGCGGCATAGGCGACAAGCGGTTGGTTGTCATAGATTTGCCCATCAATTTTTTTTATAAGATTAGTATTACTTGTTATGAAAAGTGCGCATTACCGTAAGATAAAGTGAACATTACTTCAATCTTCCCATTTTTATCTAGATTTCTAAATATATTCCAACATACTCATATAAAATAATAGGTAGCTCTAAAACCTATGTCAATTTACCCCGAAATTGGGGCAAATTGTCATAGCCCTTGGGGTAGGTTGGCATATAGGTATAAAACATAACTAAACTTGAAAAAGATGTAAAGGAACAGTAATTAATAATATGTAAGTACCTATATTAAATAATAGAAGCCGAAAAAATATAAGTAAATGTATTTAATAAGAAGATATAAATTCAAACAACTTTAATTTTTTTTAATTAATAAAATAATTAGAAATCTGTATTTAGAAATACTATTAGTATTCATCACGATCGCAGTTTTGACATATATATGGCACAAAATTGCCATCAGTGCATTTGAGTGTACTGAAAAGTTGCATCCAATACATTCGATCCACTGTTCTCCAGGGCAACTATTGGAATGTGGCTTCATGCAAAATAGACAGAAAGCATTATCCTAGTCTGAGTATTCATCTGAAGATACTGTTAATGGACGCTTCTTCTTTTTTCTTGAATAAATCTTTTTTGGCATTATCAACCGACGTTTTGGTTAAAGTGGAAGCAGAGTTTTTTGCGATTCTTTTCTCTTTTCTAGCATTAACTGCTGCCTTCCCCTCCTGTGCTACTTTTTTTCCTATTCTAAAGCTTTTTTGATTAGTGTGTCTGAGAATTGCAGTGGAACGTCTTTTTTCTTCTCGTTTGGTATTTGTTTTTCTGTCGCCAGCTTTAGGAAATGTCCTTAAGTTTATCAATAAATTGTTGATCATCCATTAACTTTCATCAACTAGAAGTTGATGGAAGGGCAGAAGTATCATTAGAAAATGATTTAGCCGATGTATCCTTAACATATGATATAGGCGTAGTTGCTGATACTGCACGGTAGAATTTGGTGGTTAATATTATAGGAGGAATAGAATGTGAATTAACCTAAGTTGGCGGAGTAACTTGAATCACACTGCTCCAAAGACAGATTTAAATTAGATAGAGGATGGTTAATTGGCACAGTAACTTCATTTAGTTTTGGTCAAGATTGATCAGTGAGTGCAGCTGTTTGAATTGGTCGATCATACATACAGGTCGACATATGGTCGACAGCCATAATATTCTTTGGATTAATTGCATTGGGTAGAGCTGACTTCACAACCGCTGGAATATCATAATATGGTCATTGTTTGTCCGGATTATTCGTTATCCATAAATCGCAAGCGGTGTTAATGTATTTTTTTAGAGGACCATGAATACTTCTGTCTAAAGGCTGAAGTTTATGACTGCAATGAGGTGGAAACAATAAAACATTAACTCCATTTTGTTTGAAATTATCGTGTACAGTTATTGACAAATGAGAATTATGATTATCGAGCAACAACACCACTGTTTTTTCTTTTGAACATCTTACGTGGTTGTATAAAAAAATTTTCTGTAAATTTTATAAAATGTGTCTCGGTCATCCATCCTCCGGAGGGATTCGCATTACCTATACTGCCACTTATACTATATAAGGTGGACCACTTTGAACAAAGTGCGCTCGATAGTTTTTCTAGGAAATATGAAACACGAAGGTATTGAATTGCCTGACGCTAAAACAGCAATGGTCAGTGTCATTAGGATACCCCGTTCTGCAGATGTTATTCTGCCAATTTTTTTTAAATCCCTTACGAGCGACTACTGTATCCGGTTTCTGTGCGGTGGTGATACCGGTCTCATCCATGTTATATATGTCACTCGGAGTTAATTTCAGTCGGTCTAAAACTGTTTTAAGATTTTTAAAAAAATGTGACACACTGTGTTCATTAGAACTTGACTAGTAGCCTCTGGAGTTCTGATGGATAATGTCTGTTGTCGTTTTAAGAACGAAGTAAACCAATCAGGCCCTGCTATTTGCTTTGTAGACCAAGATGTTGGAACCGTAATATTAATAGTCCTATTAATTCGAATTAGCCTAATCAGCCTAATTCGAACCTGCTTTGGTAAAAATTCATAATCAATATCAGATGCAGTTTTTAGAAAGTCACATAAAGCTTCTTTGTCATTCATGTTAAAGATCTAAAACAATAAATCGTAGTTATAACCGAAGAAAACTTGGACCCTTAAAAATATTTATACCTGTTCTTCTGATATCCTACATGTAGTACAGGTGAAATACCTCCAGGTTCCGTTTGCAGTACATACGTTTTCATTTTTTTACAATATCGTTCAAGAGTGCACACGCCTATATTATAGTTTTATGAAACAACCTTCAAACTCAACTTTTCGATAATATGAGCACGTACAGCTCGTTCTATAACGTTAGCAGGTCTTTTTCCTGGCTCTGCTTTTCTTGTATAGGTTCTCTCGTGGTTACGTTTGCAAATAATTAGATAATGTACTTAGATAATATTTTTGTTAAAAATAATCGATTTTATAGTGATATACGGTGCAGTTCATAAAATGCCAACCAACCCCGATGACGGTTTTTCAACTAAAATGGCTAACACGTGTTTACGAATTCATAAACTGTAAATTTGTTTACGTCAGATTAAAGAGCTGTCAATATACTTTCACACCATCATCACAGAAAATAACTATATATATAAAATAATACCAAATGTAAAATCAAAAATCAGCACTATATTCACTGGATAACATTACCACTTCGACTGAAAGTATGGTAACACAAGCGACAACGGTTTGTGCATGCACAGGTGGACGCACTATGTTTTACTACTAACGGCGTGTAATTTAAATGCACAATTTCAACGTACCCCGTATGACTACCAACCTTGGTCTCCCCTACAGATTCTTGGTAAATCGATTTTTTTGCGTTTTACCACACTACGGGAAGCAGTTTAGGGAGAAGCCCGGTGGTAAAAGTGGTAAACTTTTTTGCATTTTTTTGGGGCCCTTAAATTAATATTCTCCGCAAAATTCAGCTTGTTCGTAAAATTTTTAGGGGTTTACTGTCTGACGTCTGGACTAAATAATAGTTGACATTTAATTGTTTTATACGAGAAGGATTATGGTATATGTTGGAAAATAGTCAACAGGAGCGTATAAGTAGGATACGTCTAATATGTAAAACCATACGTAATGTAACGATAAATTTTTTTACAAGCATACATTTAGTGGATAAACTTTTGAACGGTCATTGACTCACGATAATTAACTCTTAGGAAAAACAAACCTCACATATCAGCTGAAATGAAAATAAATATGCATAAAAAATTTTTTTCCACAATGCACTATGATGAAATAGACATAGAGACCTGCAAACTAGATATAATTTGTGATTATAACAAAACGAAAGGAAGTGTTGACATGATCGACAAATTGAATGCAGCTTATAACTGTGTACAATTAAGACTTTGGCCAATGATAATTTTCTACGAATTGTTAAATATACCTGGTATCAACTGATTTGTTTTATTTTACAAAAATTCAACAGAATAAAGAGTACAAAGAAGAAATTTTCTGGAGGATCTTGGGTACCAGTTAGTTAAAGCACACGTGAGAAAGAGAACTCATCTCACCAGTGTACCACAAACAATTAAACTAAACATTTAGGAAATAATATAACATTACCGATATCCAAGAGCTAATACAAATGGCAGATGTTTCGTTTGTTTTAGTAAAATAAGTAGGAAGACTAGATTCACATGTCATCGTTGTAAACATTTGATATGCTTAGAACCTGTGACTCCCTTCTGTGAAAAATCTACTCAATGCGTCAAATATCCTTACTATATAGATAATTTTTAACAATGTATAGATGTATTTAAAATATGTTTTTAATTTGTTTTTTATTGCTGATGCCATTAAGAATTCTTGTTCAGTTTTATTATCTAAATACCTATGTTATCACTTATCACAATGACTACTTTGTTATATTTAAATTTGAGTTTAATTTTTTTTTATTTTGTTTGTTGTATTTTTATTGTTTAAGAGTCTTAATAAATTAAAAATTGGTATTTTTCTTGTTTGGTTTCACACCCTCAAGAAGTAAACAAAATCTTACGCTTGGCAGTGTCTCAATGAAAAAAGCTTTTGTGCCGGTCTCTGAGACCGATGTTAGCTTTATTGTTCAGAAAACCTATGTTAGTTGCGGAAGGTTACGATTAACTATTTAATTTATTTTTGTACTTGTACTCATTTATTCTTATACTTTTACTTTATTACTAAGAAATTAGCTGACTCTAGCCTTTTACTCCTTTAAATCGTTAAATCGCTTTACATTTTTACTTATCCGGAACATTAAGAAAAAACCCCAATTTACGTGAAACAATACAACAGGAATACTTTCGTATCTTTATTTTCTTGTCAGGTTTATAGTTAACCGAAAGTTATATGGATAAATATATTTTAATAACTAACATGCTAATAGATCTGGAAAGTTTTAGTGTTTAAGGAAGAGCAGAATATCTAATTAAGTCGTCCAAGTTGTAGTTGGCATGTTCTTCTCTGTCGAGACGGCAACAAACTTAGATCTACTAAAATTTAATTATACTGTCCAACACGCACTAAAACTTCTCTAAATACTTCCGCATTTGATTAAACAATTATTGTAACCATCGAGACAAGTAAAATTTAATTCTGTGTTCGCTGACCCTTGAAATACAAATATAAATTTCCCGGAGTGTGACAGTATTGTGAATTCCAATCACGCCACCTGGGCAAATAGGCAATCTGTGACTACAGTGAGCTTTCCCGTAATTCGTTTAGAGCACAAGAGACGTTCTAGGGACTATCGAACAAGATTTGTACAATACTGGTGTTCATGATGTCCTTAAAGTGTGTTATCCTGCAGTGCACCCGAGAGGTACGATAAAATTCAATCTTTAGATCTTGGATCTAGTCCGTTGAGAGGCTATTTTCATTTTTGCTTGAAAAATACTGAATACCATTTCAAGGGATTTGTAGTGTTAGGAATTTATATTATGCAAGCAGTTTACGTGCACAACAAAAACTAAATCTCAATTGAAATATTTTAAACATTATCGGATATTTTTTTGGTAGCAGGGTAACTTTAGTCAATATTTTAAATTTTTTATTACATATACAATATACAAAATCAGTCGAATTATTAAAAACAGACTATGTATGGTCTATATTAACAAATAAACGAATGTAAGAAAATGCTCGTTAATTATTGTTTTTATGAACGTACGTCAAATAAATAACTAAAATAAGGTATTCATGGGTATTATTTAAATTTTAAATAAAAATAATATACATAAAAACGAGACAATTTTAATTTTTAGGAAATACAGATAGTATTCATTTGACTCTCGACCTGTAAACATCGATACGAATTAGGCGAAAGTTTATAGTGGTGATTAAAAACGGGCTCCGGCCGCGTTTTTACCGTCATTATCGTTCAAGTGGATATACTATTTATAAACTATTTAAAAATTAAAATATACAGTTCTAACAATTAAAATGAGTGCTCCACCAGATTTATCGGTGAGTGTTCCTTTTTATACTGCTACTGTTAATGGTCAAATAATAAATACTCAATATCAGCAACAGCAAATTCAACCAGAATGCCCAAATGTCCTTTTTCCACAAAATTTACAACCAAATTCAGCACAAATTTTAAATAATCCACCAACAACAATATATTATGTTCCTAACCAAGTACTATCACAATCTTCCTCAAACTGTCAATACAATCCTAAAATAAATCCCACATTATCTTCACCTCAAAATGGAGCTTACGATTCGATTGAGATGACACGTACATTACAAAGTGAAGAATCTTCAGGGGAAATCAGCGACATTGAGTCATCGGACATCCACGAATGGCAAACTATACAACATAGTAACAAAAAACGCAAAATTAATCCTCCGACACCAACAGAAAACGAAGACACAGTAGTAACTAGCAATAAATTTCAGATTCTACAAAATGAAAACGAAAACGACAACAATAACAGTACAGAAAATACCAACGAAACTCCAGCAACCTCTAAACCCCCACCAATTTTTATATATGGTGTTACTGAATACAATAAAATGGTTAATAGCCTATCGGAAGTAACACAAACAGAGACATTCTATTGTACAGCATTAAAGAACAACACAATAAAAATAAATTCCCGTGACTCAGAAACATACCGAAAACTGGTAAGACATTTAAACAGCAAAAAAATTGTGCATCATACGTACCAAATGAAAGAGGATAGAGCATACAGAGTTGTAATTCGTAATCTACATCATACAGTGCCCATTAATATAATAAAAAGCGAAATAGAAAAACATGGGCATTTAGTTCGCAATATTGTAAATATAAAACACAGAGTAAGTAAGGACCCTCTAATGATGTTCTACGTCGATATAGAACCTAATCGAAATAATAAAAAAATATATGAAATTCAATTTATAAACAATGCGAAAATAGTTATTGAGCCACCGTATAAAAAGAATAACATTGTCCAGTGTACCAGATGCCAATTGTATGGACACTCTAAGACATACTGTAATAGACCTTATCACTGTGTCAAATGTGGAGGCAACCATATGTCAGCTGATTGTAAAAAACCTAGAGACACACCCGCCATATGTGCTCTCTGCAATGGAGCACACACCGCAAATTACAAAGGATGCATGGTATATAAAGAGTTAATTAGCAGTAGAAACAGAGCAAGAGGAGTATCATCGCACACTCCAGCGAACAATCAACTACAATATAACAGAAATACAGTACAGAATAATCCGCACTTAAACAATCAAAATCACGCGACTTACACACAAGCAACGGGTGGAATAAATGTAAATAATGTCCATAAAAATACGAACTCACACAACCAGAATCATGCAACTTACGCTCAAATAACAAGTGAAACACATGTAAGTAATACAAACAGTGACATTGGAGAGATGATGAAGAGTTTCCTTAACGAATTCAAAGCTATGTTTTCACAACTAATTAATCAAAATAGCGTGATCTTAAACATGCTTTCCACAGTAATAAATAAAATTAGTAATGGAACTTAAGTCACTACGAATTGCACAATGGAATGCCAACGGCCTAGGCAACCATAACACAGAAGTTACTAACTTTCTTAAACATAACAAAATTGATGTTCTACTCATATCGGAAACCCATTTCACTGACAGAACGATGTTCAAGATCCCTCATTATTCTATTTACAACACCAACCATCCTGATGGAACAGCACACGGTGGCGCTGCTATTATTGTACGTAACACTATACCACACTATGAGGAAATAATGTATCAGACGGAAAAAATACAAGCTGCAATAATCTGTATCAGTTCTCAATCATGGTCTTTTGACATTGCGGCAATGTACAGCCCTCCAAGGCATAATATCACCACAGCAGAATATGAAGACTTCTTCAAACATCTATCAAACAAATTCGTAATTGGAGGTGACTGGAATGCCAAGCATACAGACTGGGGATCAAGACTATGTACGACAAAGGGAAAAAATCTCAGACAAGCCATAGCTAACACAAACAGCTCTTACTTATCTACAGGGCAACCCACCTACTGGCCATCAGATCCAAACAAAATCCCAGATCTACTCGACTTCTTTATCCTCCATAACATGGCCTTAAATTATTTTGACATACAAGCATCCTGGGATCTGTCCACCGACCATACTCCCATAATTGTGACACTATCTACGCAAATTATAAAACGTCCGAATATCCCTAAGTTGACAACATCAAAAACCAACTGGAATATATTCGAGTCTTACATAAATGAAAATTTAAATTTAAATATAAGATTAAAGCAACCAGACGATATCGATAATGCTGTGCTTCTTCTCACCCAAACTATACATGCAGCCGCTGAAATAGCTACACCCCCTCAGAATGACAAAGAACCAAGTGACACCAATATACCCGTATATATAAAACGTCTTGTTGCACAAAAAAGAAGAGCCAGGCGCATATGGCAAAGAAGTCGCAATCCTATAGATAAAAATGAATACAATAGATTAACACGGCAACTTAAAACTGCTCTACAAGACGCGAGGAATGATACATTTGAACTATTCATCAACAGCCTGTCAAAAGAAGACCACAGCATCTGGAAAGCAACGAAATCATTCAAGAGACCTATACAGCACATACCACCTCTAAGGAAAGCCGATGGAAGCTGGGGAAAAACTGAACAAGAAAAGGCATCAATATTTGCTGAACATCTCTCACACGTTTTTGGTGCACCTGAACTTAATAACAATAATAACGAAGAACAAGTTAAAAACTTCTTAGACGCTCCATGCCCAATGATGCTACCAATCAAATACTTTACTCCTAATAATGTCAAAGAACAAATTTCTAGATGCAATAACTACAAAGCACCAGGCTTTGACATGATCACTGGGCTAATATTAAAAAAATTACCGAGAAAAGCAATTGTCCTACTAACAATGATATATAATAGTATCATAAGATTAGCCTACTACCCGATTAATTGGAAGTTCGCACAAATAATTATGATTAGTAAACCAAATAAACCACCAAATATTACTACTTCATATAGACCAATCAGCTTACTTCCAATAATGTCAAAAATCTTAGAAAGACTTCTGCTCCAAAGATTCTCAGAAGACATCGGAATTAATTCAGTGATCCCCACACACCAGTTTGGTTTCCGCGAAGCCCATTCAACTCTACAACAGTGTCATAGGATTGTTAAAAACATTAATGTATGCCTCGAAGAGAAAAAAATTTGCACTGCTGCCTTCCTGGATATAGAACAAGCCTTCGACCGTGTTTGGCATGATGGTCTCCTGTATAAACTTAAGTCATCCTTTCCCACTCCTCACTATCTACTCTTAAAATCATACCTCACAGAACGTCACTTTCAAGTCAGATTCCTTACAGAAACCTCTCATTACTATCCCATAAAATCCGGTGTCCCTCAAGGAAGTGTCCTGGGTCCCCTCTTGTACCTCATATACACTGCTGATATTCCAACAACAAATACGACCACAGTAGCCATGTTCGCAGATGACACCGCCATAATATCCATCGATGATGACCCCCAAGTAGCATCAGGAAACCTTCAAATACACATGAACCTACTACAAGACTGGATGAATAGATGGAAAATCAAAGTTAACCATACTAAGTCTAATCAAATTACATTCACCAACAGGAACATCATATGTCCAAGAATTAGACTGAACAACACATTACTACCAGTAAAAACAGAAGTCAAATACCTGGGAATGACACTTGATCAAAAGCTCACTTGGAAAGCACACATCTTGGCAAAAAAAATCCAAATCAACATGAAAATACGTCAAATGAATTGGTTAATAGGCCGAAAATCACAGTTATCCACAGATAATAAACTTCTCTTGTATAAGTGCATAATAAAGCCTATATGGACATATGGGGTGCAACTATGGGGCTGTGCAAAGCCTTCTAATACCAAAATCATTCAGAGGATCCAATCCAAAATACTCAGAATGATTTTCAATGCGCCGTGGTACGTTAGTAATAAAACACTACATGATGACTCTGGAATACCGTTCGTTGAAGACGAAATCAGCAGACTAACAAGAAATTATTTAGAACATCTGCCAGCCCACCCCAACGAGGAAGCAAGACAACTACACCTACAACCAGAAGTCAGACGAAGATTGAAGAGACAGTGGCCAACAGACTTTATTCACTAATTTTAACTTTAATTTTAATTTCCATTTCAATTCTAGTTTCAAATTATAATCCTACACTGATTTTATTTGTTAGTGTTAGTATTGGGAGTGTTATCAGTGGATAATTTCTCCTCTCATGTATTTGCAATACTCACATTTACTAATAGCTTGTAATAGCAGATTGTAAATTTACAAATTTAATAAAAAAAAAAAAAAAAAAAAGGAAATACAGATAACATTGTAATTACAGTGGTCAACGTGAATTGGCTCAATGTTTGGGAGTTTGACAGAGTGTTCTAAATAAAGCATGGAATCGTTTTGTTACACACGGTGTAGCGTTATAATATGTTCATGGTGGAGGTCGACAACGGAGTACCAACTCTTTTAATAACCGAGATATGCGAAATATTGCTAGACGAAACTCAACATATACTGCTTCTCGCATCACCACATCATTGCGTAATGACACTGGAAAACTAATTTTAATCCAAACCGTTAGAGGAAAGTTGCATATGACTAGCTTAAGAGCAAGAAGTCATTTATCTCATTCAGTACTAACTAACGAATATCGCGGATCGAGAAAACTATGGGCTGAAGAACACCTCAACTGGACAATCAATGATGGAGCAACTGTTTATTTACAGATGAGTTTAGATTTCGTATATACAATTCTGATGGTCGTATTTTGGTCTGAATAGAACCAGAAAAGAGGTATAATGAACAACATAGGTTCCCTACAACGGATTTTAGGGACGACTCTATTCTCTCCATTCAATATCTATTCGCGTTTGGTTTGCGGTGGTATTTGTTTTAATGGCCGCACCGACTTAGTGGTTCTGTAAAAATAATTATTTTACGATTTACGGGTACAATCGGAGCAAGTTTGTCCTTAATAATGACAATGCCCATACCATTATTCTTCTTCAAGTGCCATCTCCGCGGCGGAGGTCGGCAATCATCATAGCTATTCGGACTTTTGAGACGGCTGCTCTGAAAAGTTCATTTGATGTACATCCGTACCACTCTCCCAAGTTGCGCAGCCATGACATTCTACGCCTCTCTATGCTTCTTTTTCCTTGGATCTTTCCCTGACTAATCAGTTTGAACAAGGTGTATTTCTCTCCACGTGTAATATGTCTAAGATATTCCAATTTTCTTGTTTCAATTGTTTTTAAAATTACTATTTCTATTTCTATTTCTATTTCTATATTCATCCTTCTCAGAACCTTTTTGTTTGTGACGTGTTCTGTCCATAATATTTTTAGAATTCTTCTATATACCCACACCTCGAATGATTTCAGTTTTTTTATTAATGTCGCATTCAACGTCGCTCGTACTAACCGTGCAAGGTATTAACGAAAAATTACAACATCATGGTATTGACTGAATGGAGTAGCCAACCCAGTCACCAAATATGGACTGCATAGAGCATGTTTGGACCGCTATAACACAACTAAATGTGTTAGATAATCCTGTGAATACGCTTGAATAGTTAATTGAAGCTTTGAAGCACATATTGACAACTTTTAATCAAATTTTTTTAAACTCATTAATCGAGAGTCTGCCTAATAGAGTCTGAAGTTCACGTGCACGAGGACGTTGTTAACCTCAAAAATGACCAAGCCCATTAAAATATCTGGAGAAACGTTCCTTTTTAATTGTTTTATCAGGGGCCAATACGCAACTGACATCGTTGTGTATCTCTTGCTGGGTTATGGCAGATATTGAGGTTGCCTGAATGTTGATTACACATACTTTACTTATTTCCTGATGTTTTGAGTTGTCTAATGATTAACGCAGTGCCACCATGACCCTTTTCCATTGGATGTGGGGTAATATAGGTGCAGAAATCTGGCATACCTAAATGGCTCTTGTTTGCCATATAAACTTCAGAGACCATCATTTTTTTTGTTTTACTAAAGACACAGAAGTGTACTTACATTAAAATCTGGCCAGTAAGACCAATTATCAATTTGTTTCTAACTTAAATTACTAATGAAATCTTAAAATTAGGTGTCTACTCACTAGTATCTTTCCTATTATTTCTAATAACTAGCATTAAATTTAGCATGCACACTCGCACAACACTTTACTCTGCTTTTCACTCACTCATTATACCAGTTCAAAAGGCTTTGTTCTTTTGAGCCTTTTCTCTAGGTTCGTATTGTCGGAGCTAGATAGCCTCGACGTTTACATGATGATGGAGTCGTTGTTTATGGCTCCCTGCAAATTTCTTGATTATCTGATTGACGTCTTCCATCTTGAGGTCCCGGTGAAGGTCGTTGTTTCTAACGTACCAAGGCGCATCTACGATGTTCCTCAGCACTTAATTCTGGAATATCTGGATTACTTTGATGTTACTAGGCTTGGCACAGCCCCAGAGTTGGCAGCCGTAGGTCCATACTGGTCTCAGTATGGACCTATTTGTATATAGATTAGGAGTTTATTATTTATGGATAGGGAGGAATGTCTTCCCATTAACGAATACATTTTCTTGTAGCGGATGCCTAGTTCTTTTCTTTTCTTCTTCACGTGAGCTTTCCAGCGAAGTTTCGCATCAAGAGTGATCCCCAAGTCCTTTACTGATGTTGCAATAGGCACTTGGACATCATTTATTTTAATTGGAATATTATTAATTCTCTTATTGGTAAAATTTATATGGACTGATTTATTCTCATTCAGCTTAATTTTCCATTGTTTCGTCCATTCATGGATTTTATTTATTGAATTTTGTAGTTTTTCTGTAGCTTCTTCGACGGTGTCACTTACCGCTAAGACAGCATTGTCATCTGCGAAGGTAGCTATGGTGTCGTCTTCTAGTTCAGGTATATCACACGTGTATATTAGGTATAGGACTGGACCCAATACACTCCCTTGTGGAACACCTTCTTCAATATCCTTGAGATCAGTGTATGCATCTTCTTGTTTAACTCTAAAATATCTGTTCGCTAGATATGCTTGTAATATATTTGAATATTGTTTAGGCATGAATGATTTAAGTTTATGTATCAAACCCTTATGCCAGACTTTATCAAATGCCTGTGCCACATCTAGGAAGGTTGCAGAACAGACTTAACAGAAGAGACCATCATGATATCAAAATTATGTAACTGAGTAAACGCCTTCCTCACTAAGTTTGTGAGGTAGTTTTCGCTCTAATATTCAATATTAATTTTAGGGTGAATATTAAATTTTAATAAGATAAGATCGTTATAAGAAGTTCGAAGATTTAATTCATTCTCCTGTTTTTGGACAATTAATTCTAAATTGTTACTTGTTTTTGTTGTATTCAATTTTTTCAGTGTAGCATTTGGGACAGATATGATGGTATGATTTTGTCCCTTTATAGCGTTTGCGTATGTAACAGATAGGCGACGAGTATTTCACTTGACGGGTAATAAGATTCTATTTTCTCGCTCAACTTTGGAAATTGTTTCCTTTGGAACTCTTTGTAGACTAAACAGTAGTTGGCAGAAGGAATTTCTTGACAATTTGTGTCCTTTACATTCTTTAATTCGTATTTGGTTTAGACACTTGGATGACAAGTGATTGGCTGTACATTTTACGCATCGGGGCATTCTGTTGCAATATTTGTGAGTGGGTCTGAAATGTTGACACCTGTGGCATTGCTAAATTTTTCTTTTAGGATGTGGTGCTTCAACTTCAACTATTGAGTTAAGTGGTTTATTGATTTTATAAATATTTTTTATAATTTGCATTAGCAACCAATTCTACATGGAAAGGGAGTGATTGCTTTTTTCTTTTTTTTTTTTCATTTTATGTTGAAGATATTTTTGACTGAATGTTCTAGTTCCTTCAGCGCTCTTTTTTATCATTAATCTCTGTTAAGGGGTAAATATTGCGGATAACCACATAAAATCCACGGTTTTGTTTTATCTGATATGTCACAAACTGCGTTTTTTTTGGTAAACATTGAACAAACTCACGTTTTCGTGAGTTTCTGCAACCCATAATCCCTGAATAGTAGTTTGCTTTTTAATTTTATTCGGAGAGCTATTTTCTTTTCGCTGACGCTTCTTATTTAGAATTAACGTCTAACCTGTATCATCATCATGTTGACGAGTCTGTTCGGTGGCTTTTGTGTGTTGTGCTACTTTGTTTTCTGATAAACAGGTCGACGTTGAGGCATAATGGGACAAGCTATTAGTTGCGTTTATTCTGATTTCATTTGAGTAAATAGAGTTTTATCTGTTTTTAAGCGACAGTGAAAGAGTTCGGACCAGACTGGACTTTCTTACAGGTGGATTCTTATATGCTATATCTTTTAAGTGGGAGAATAACTTTGTAAATTATCTAATTTTGAGATTTGGTTTTTCCATTCCATTTTACCTACTTAATTAACATAATATTATATTTTACAAAAATATTTTTATGTATATAATGGTTTTTCTGTAATCATTTTTTTTTTGCTTTGTGATAGGAGAATGAATTTAGATCGACTTTTCTAGTCCAGTCGTGAGAGAGTTGACCCCTAAAAATCGTACGAACAAGCTAAATTTTGCAAAAAAAAAATAATTTTGGGACCTTAAAAAAGATACAAAAAAGTTTACTACTTTTACCCCCGGGCTTTTTCCTAAAACCACACTTGAGGAGGGTAAAAATGCAAAAAATCGATTTACCAAGAATCTGTACATAGTAGAAAACACATTCATTAGCATTTTTTGTGTAGAATGAATCGTTCTCTTAAAAACAACTCTTAAAGCGACCGACAGTTACGCGCGCGAAATCAGTGTTCAATAAAATTTATATCAGCTCGACGGTAAAAATTCGATATTTTGTGATCCAAATATCCTATCAACTAAAAACAAGATGCATTTTAAAAGCAAAGAGTGCAGCTTTCGTATGAAGTGTTTATATTTTGCAGAGAATAAACTCAGTTTTTACAAAGGTGTTAAATAAATTTACGTGGCGCGACTTTTGCCATCTGGTACGCCATCTTGCCAGCTGGTTTTGCGGTACGATACAGTAATTATCGCTGAAAGTGAGACAGACCTGCAGACGTTACTAAACACAACTTGTGATACTAAGCAACAGTTTTTTTTTAACAATAAACAAAGAAAACAAAAACCATGGTTATCAGTAAGAGAGGCAAAGTCATTACAAGGATCCAGATAAAAAATTAAGATATTGAGCAAGTGGACAAAATGAAATACTAAGAAGTCTGAATTGCGAAAGATCTAAATCCGAAATCAGAAATTCGCTCAAGAATAGAGCAATCAAGAGCAGCCTTTTTGAATATGAGGAAATTTCTGAGTAACCAAAGACTCAATCTGCAAATTCGATATCGGATAGTAAAATGTTATATCCACTGTATTGTTCTTTATGGTGTCAAAGCCTGGATTGTTGACTTAATGTGAAAACTGGAAGCTTTTGAGATGTGGCTTTTTAGGAAAATTTTCAAGATACCATGTACCGATCATATTACGAACGAGATGGTGTTGCACAGAATGGGAAGAGACAGAGAACTTTTGACCACCATTAAAAGACGAAAGGCAGCATATTTGAAGCACATACTTAGAAATGAAAAGTACGAGTTATTGCAGCTGATCGTAAAGGGTAAAATCGAAGGAAAAAGAGGTCCTGGTAGACGACAAATATCCTGGCTGAATAACATTCGCGACTGGACCGGTTTAAAGACACAGACGCCCTTAAGAAAAGCAGAAGATAGGGACGAATTTGCAATAGGTATAGCAAATCTTCATTAGTGGACACGGTACTAAAAGAAGAAGATAATTTTAATGTTTTTTTTTTCTTTCAATGCCTCCTTCTGATACTAGGCATATTTGGGTTTTAATTTTTTCATCATAGTTCTTCATTTATTGGTTATTATATTTTACTACTAGTCTCAAAGTATAAAAAAGAGATTGACTCGTTGTTTAACTTCTTTGTAGGGTACTTATTTGATTTCATGTTTTCACCCCCCTTGCATTTCATTTTTGTTAGACTAGTGTAACAGTAATTTTTTTGTATATTCTAAATCTCACTAAATGGTGGTCTGATTCATAGGTAACCCATCTATCTACTTTTTTTCTTTTCAAATTTGATCATTGAGTAGTATAATTTTCATTTTCTCCACGAATTTGAAAATATGTAACCATAATTCTGAATGATCAAATTTATTTAATTTTTTTTTTAACAAATAAATAACTTCGCGTAAAAAAGTGTTTATGAGTGCCTACTCCTCCACTTTTTTTATATATATATTACCGTAGTAACAAGTAGCTTAATCAATACATCCAATCCAAATACTACAAAATAAGACTACTAATTCTTATAATGCATTAGTAGAACAAGCCTAAAAATATGTAATGAGAAAATGGCACAGAACAAAGAAAAAATTACTTACAATAACTAATGTAATAAACATTGTCTTCCTAGTATTTTATGTTGTAATTTAAAAATATTATATGAACAAAATAGCCATTATATAAATTGCATATTTCTACTACTAAACTAACCCATAATGTCAAATAAACTTTGTCCAAAAATGAAATAATAGTGTAAACCAAATAAATGTAAATTTGATTCAATATACATATATGTTTAAAAGCGACGACTGCCAACAACATGAAACACAACTTGAACACAGCTTGAACACGCGCTTGAACAACACAGCGCGTGTTCAAGCTGTTAGGCCGTTTTTCGATTTCGATAGCTTCACGAATGATTCTCGATTTTAAGGAGCGGATGGGGGCGATGGTTTTTGCTTTTTCGAAATCTATTTTGTGGCCTGTTTGAATATAATGTTTGGATATATATATATATATATATATATATATATATATATATATATATATATATATATATATATATATATATATATATAGATATATATATATATATATATATATATATATATATATATATATATATATATATATATATATAATATATATATATATATATATATATATATATATATATTATATATATATATATTATATATATATATATATATATATATATATATATATATATATATATATATATATATATATATATATATATATATATTTACGGTAACAATTGACTTCCCACATGTAAAGTTGTAGGTTCAATTGGCTTCCGCTGGTCAATTGGCATCCGGTATTCGGATGCCAATTGACCTCTTCAAAATAATATCAGAAACGCATAGTGGATGATATTATAAGGCTCTTTACGCGATATGAACCCGGAATCCAATTGGACCGTTTTTTGATTCGTAAATAAATCGTAGTTCGAGGCAAAAAATAAGCAGCGCCACCATCGATTTGTGTATATTGAGTTGAAGCGATATTCATGTCGTTACAGCTTAGCGGTTCAATTGGCATCTACAGGATGTGATACGATTTTGGAAGCCAGTTAGTCACTTAGATTGTCTTAGATTCCAGGTTTATAAAGGTTCGAGTAACATCTGGTCGATTCGCGTTTGAGTTTAATTCTTAGAATGGATATTTTTTGTTTAGTTTTTGGATTTACAATATATTATTGGTTTTATCTTACTTTCTTGTTATCTGCAGTCTTTTATTCTTTTTGAAAGGTTTTATAACCTTATTTCTCAGCGCCATGTGTATAATTTTTTGAAGCACATTGCTAAAACGTTGTGTATTAAAAAGCATTTAATGTTAGGGGTTGTAAATGCATTAAAAATGTTGTGAATTTTGAAAATGTGGTTTGGCGCTGTGTTAATAAGATTCTTTCGTTAAGATGCTTAGTTTTTATCTATCTCTGGTTATGCTTTGTCTTTTTTTCTGTGAAAATATTAACTAATATTATAAATGTGAGTGTAAGGTGTTTGTCGGCTTGTTTTTTTTTTTTCGCATTATCTGTTTAACTTTTTAACCGATCATATTGATTATTTTTGCAATTTTGACAGGGACACAAATAAGCACAGATGATACATTTTATTAAAAAAAGTTGTATTTTCAAGGGATACTTCTCGGCAGAAGACGCCATCACAATCGAATCGAGAATAAAAGCTAGTATTTTATATGTAAATGAGAATGCAATCCACTCTCAACTGATCAACATTTAATATGTCATCACAGGTGTTCCGTGTGCAATGCTGCCAGGTCACCCATGTACAGCTTGGAACAACAAGAGCCATTTGCTGATCGGTTTAGGTCACTGAAACCCAACCAATTATGATTGGATCAACAGAAACAACTACTCCGTGGGCTAATACCCCTACCGGCATTGAATTATACTATTGATCCAATGGTCGCAGAACAACACAACCCATCAAGTGTGAAACACCAAACAGCTGTTTCGGTCCGCCAGACCTTATCAGTGACGCTTGGCTTCTCCATTGGAAAGTTGTCCGTTCTGCTTAAGGGGACAAGGTCCTCTGAATCTCAAATGTAAATGAGAATGCAATCCACTCTTAACTGATCAACATTTAATATGTCATCACAGGTGTTCCGTGTGCAATGCTGCCAGGTCACCCATGTACAGCTTGGAACAACAAGAGCCATTTGCTGATCGGTTTAGGCCGCCGAAACCCAATTAATTATGTTTAGATCAACAGAAACAACTACTCCGAGGGCTAATACCCCTACCGGCATTGAATTATACTATTGATCCAATGGTCGCAGCACAACACAACCTATTAAGTGTGAAACGCCAAACAGTTGTTGCGGTCCGCCAGACCTCATCAGTGACGCTTGGCTTCTCCATTGGAAAGTTGTCCGTTCTGCTTAAGGGGACAAGGTCCTCTGCATCTCAAATGTAAATGAGAATGCAATCCATTCTTAACTGATCAACATTTAATATGTCATCACCGGTGTTCCGTGTGCAATGCTGCCAGGTCACCCATGTACAACTTGGAACAACAAGAGCCCTTTGCTGATCGGTTTAGGTCACCGAAACCCAACCAATTATGTTTGGATCAACAAAAACCACTACTCCGAGGGGTAATACACCTACTGGCATTGAATTATACTATTGATCCAATGGTCGCAGATCAACACAACCCATCAAGTGTGAAACGCCAAACAGCAGTTTCGGTCCGCCAGACCTCATCAGTGACGCTTGGCTTCTCCATTGGAAAGTTGTCCGTTCTGCTTAAGGGGACAAGGTCCTCTGAATCTCAAATGTAAATGAGAATGCAATCCACTCTTAACTGATCACATAGGTGACCTAGCAGCATTGCACACGGAACACCTGTGATGACATATTAAATGTTGATCAGTTAAGAGTGGATTGCATTCTCATCTACATTTGAGATTCAGAGGACCTTGTACCCTTAAGCAGAACGAACAACTTTCCAATGGAGAAGCCAAGCGTCACTGATGAGGTCTGGCGGACCGAAACAGCTGTTTGGCGTTTCACACTTGATGGGTTGTGTTGTTCTGCGACTATAGGATCAATAGTATAATTCAATGCCGGTAGGGGTATTAGCCCTCGGAGTAGTTGTTTCTGTTGATCCAAACATAACTAGTATTTTATAGTATAGCAAAGTAATACATTTTCGGGTAGATCAGATATGTAGGATTTAGTGCTCGCTCTTCTACCTATATTTTATTAAAATGTCTTATGAAATTTCAATTTCTGGATCATTTTTTGTCTTTAACTGGGATATTATTACTCTCCTGCCTTCTACTATTCTTTGCTTTTCTCACCACTCCTGCTGATATCTCTATATTTGTGTTTCGTTTATTTATTCGTTCATAGTTTGTTATTAATTTTGCCTCACACATATTTGCGTCTTAATAATTTTAATAATATAGAAATCTTATTACCTGAATAAAGGAATCATGTTTTGTTCAAATAAATTTAATAAATTAAAACCATTTCTACATACCATTTTGAAGATAATCATAACAACTTGAAAACACTACAACAAATGAAATGGAATAAGCAGTTGTTCCACATCTCTAACGTAAGGATATGAAGAAAAATTGATTCTTAATATCGTGTATATTTTTCACCAGCGCGAATTAGTGCTTGAAATCTACGTGGCATGCTGCGTATAAGCCTGTCGATATCTTGTTGAGGTACCTATATTTTCCCATTCTTCGATTAGAGTTTCTTTTAGTTGTTGAAGGATTTGAGGTGGATGTGGGCGCCTCGGGACACTTCTATCTAACATATCCCAAAGATGTTCAATTAGTATAAGCGAATAAATGCAATACACTCTTAACTGCTCAACACATCAAGGTGTTATAGCAGGTGTTCCGCGTGCAATGCTGCCATGTTCACTATTGGAGTCACTGGAGTAGTTGTTGCTATTGATCCAAAAAGTTAAGCTTTGCTTGGGTTTTCGGTAACCTTAACCGACAGCAAATGACTCTTGTTTTCCACGCTGCACATGTGAACATGGCAGCATTGCACGCGGAACACCTACTATAACACCTTGATATGTTGAGCAGTTAAGAGTGTATTGCAATTTTTCGCTTATATTTTATAGTCAGAGGACACAGTCCCCAAAGCAGAACGGACAACTTTCCAATGGTGAACCCAAACGTCACTAATGATAGTCTGGGTGGACCGAAACAGCTGTCTAGTGTTTCACACTTGGTGAGTTGTGTTGTTCTGCAACCATTTGGATCAATAGTGTAATTCAACACCGGGAGAGGCATTAGCCATCGGAGTAGTTGTTGCTATTGATCCAAAAAGTTAAGCTATGTTCAATTAGATTTAGATCGAGACTCAGGGGTGGCCAATCCATGGTTTGAATCCCGTGCTGCTGAAGGAAGTTCTTGGGTTTGATTTCCTTTTACGACCCTGTCCAATGCGTCTTTTATATCGACCGGTTTCTACATATCGATTCCAAGCATGATGGATGACGGAAGAACTGACGATAAAATTCCTTGCCACCTGTCGAATACTGGTACCATTTTCATTAGTAACAACAAGAACGATTTCTTGCTTATTTGTATATCATTCTGTCATCTCTCATTTTGAAAAACTAGTGTGAAACTTAACAATTTATGATGAAATGTAAAATTTCTAGAATAAAACAACTGAAAACTTTTGTTTTCTGTACTTCCACAAAATTTATTTAGTAATTGTCACTACAGCTGTTTCGGCAACTTGCCTTTCTTAAGTGATGGTTAACCTACTGTGCGTTCAGGTTATATAGTTTCACTAAACAGGTTGAGGAGGGGGGGAGTTGTTAGTCTCAAGTTCGTCATTCAGAATTGGTGTCTTTTAATTTTCATAGATTCTAATAAAGATAGCTTAAGGCTTTTATTTTGGACGTGAAGAATTTGAAATTGGTCGTTAAAAGAATGATTATGATCTAGAAGGTGAAGTGCATATGTGGATTCTGTTTTCCTATTATTGAAAGCCCTTTTATGTTCTGTTATACGTTTGTTGAAGGCTCTACCGGTTTGACCGATGTAAGCTTTTGGACAGTCTCCACAGGTGAGTTTATAAACCCCAGTGTGTAAGTGCATGTTTTTTGTTTGGCTCTTGTTGTTCTTAATATATTTAAATGCTGGTGTTATTCTTTTCTTTTGATCTGTCTGGCTATTTTAGTTAATATATTACCTGTATATGACGTGATCGAGCAATATATTGTATTGGGCTTTTTCTCTTGTGGTGGGAAGATTGATTTAAGGGCTTTCTTGAGTAGTTTTTGCTGTAACATTTTGTTTATTATGTGTTCGTTGTATCCAATATTTATTGCTATAAGTTTAATGATATTCAATTCTACTTCGAAGTTATTATTTGACATTGGGATTTCTGTCAATCTGTGGAACATACTATAGTAGGCTGCTAATTTATGTTGTGCAGGATGGGATGAAGTACTGTGTATGGTTGTGTCAGTATGTATAGGTTTATGAAATACAGAGAACTAGTGTTTGTTTTCAATTCTTATAATTTTTAAGTCTAGAAAATTTATTGACTGGTTTTGTTTTATTTCTCTTGTAAATTTAATATTACTATGGATTGAATTAACGTATGATAAGATTTGGCCAAATTCATGAAACATAAAATAATGCAATGTCAAAACATGTAGCATGTTATTAATTATTCATACTTTATAGTACATTCTTAACTCATGTTAAAGGTATTTCATACCGAAATTAAGAAGTATTCATGGTTTAGCCTATTTCTCCTTCGTGGCTATGAGTAATTGCATTAAATGAGAGTTGTGCAGCTGATTTGTAAAATGGGATTATTTCGTAAACTGTTAAGTTTTAAAGTTATTAACAATTATACCTTTTTTTACAACCTTACAACCACAGTTGTAAGAAGTCAGATACCAAAAAATAAAGGAGAAAGTTATGTGCACTTTGCGTTCGGCAATAATGTGCCTGTTGTCTTAAACATCTTCACTTGCAAAAATTTTCACAGTGAGTGTTATCAAATGGTCGTATACTCTTATAAGTACTTTTTTTTGCTTTCTAAGTATTTTTCATGGACTTTGAATTTGCTAAAATATTGGAAAGTGTCATCGAAAATGCAAATCGAAGAGAAATACGAACAAGAACGAGAAAATACAGCCCATATAGCCCATAATGCGACGTAACAGCCCAAGACATGAAGTTACAATCATTGTAACATTTAATTTTAACATTTAATCCTACTATACCAGAATTTCTTTAGTAATACCAAATAATTCATTACAACAGAGCTCTTTTACTCAGGGAATAATCAGACTAGAAGTTGTAAAAAGACGATAAAACATTTTTAAATTACTGAGCTTAAAAAATGTAAAATAAAAGTATTTAGCAAATTAAATCAAATTTGAAGCTGTCATAATTTTAAAAGAAAAATATTCAATCTCGAAAAAAGCAATAACTACCTGCCTACAATTTATAGATAAAGAGTTATATACTCTAACAAGTTAAATTTTTAAACATCCGTTTCGACAACAAAATATTACAATGACTGAACAGATGAATTGACACAGGTAGAATTCCACCGAAACCTTTAGGTATTATTGTCGACTTGAGTCATAAACCAATGGATGCTAAAGGTCCAAAGCCAATCGATGCCAAAGAAACCGCAACAGCGATTGATGCCAATTGGTACCGCAACAGAATTCGCTGTATATTGTGGCCCGTGAATATTCATGGATGCCAAATGGGAATACTTTTCGTCCAGAAGTCAATTGGTACTACAAAGAAATATATATATATATCTATATATATATATATATATATATTGTTATGATATGTGAATTCGATGCAAGAAAACTACAAGTTGCTCTTATTTACCGGCTAGCTTTATGAAGATAAAAATAATTTTTTTTTAAGTTGATTAATTTGTAATATTGTTAAATTTAGAAATGCTTTTAATAAAAATTATTGAACGCCTGAAAATAAAAAAAAATTTGACAAACATTTATTCTACTCACCTTGTATTCTCTAAATCTGTATTTTGAATTTAAAATTTTTTTTACTTATTTGTCTTAGAACATGCAGACTCTTAACTCAAGCGAGTTCTGTGACCTGTACTGCTTGATAAAGCTATATAAAATTATATAAAGCAAAAATCACCACACAAGAAGTTTTATTTTTAATGTACTGTGCAATTATTCACAAGTGATCAATTAAATATTACACAACGATATCTTGTATAATATATAAAAAAAATTATTTAAGATTCTTCCAATAAATAAGCCAATACTTAACCGTTTAATACTAATATGAATGGATTTAGATTTATGACGTAATACAATATTGAAGTAAGTATATGAAATTAGTGTTTTGTGAAGTTGCAACAAGAAATACTTGATCTAAGATCTAATACGTGTTTGTTTGTCAAAGTATTTATAACCTCATTTACTATCTTTTTAGAGCGAAAACAAAGGTTTATAATCCTTCAATTTTTTTAGTTTAACTGTTTTGTTTAATGATTTTAGTAAGCAAAAGAAACGGTGAATTATATTTGGTTAATATTACAAAAGCGATAATAAAATTTTTGTGAACTTGACTTCAAATTATTTTGTTTTTTAACACAAAGATGATTTAGAATGATATAGGCTGTTTAAAAAAAAAAAGGTAAGATTATTTCTAAAGAAATTTCAAAACTTGCGTTTAACTTTATTAAAGTTCACTTTCGTCTTTCAGATAATCCCTTCTCTAAAAATTTTATGGAAATCTTCAATAACAAAGATTGCATCTTTCAGTGACGTCTTCTAATGGATTAGGGCCGCAAAACTATCAGAATTATCTCTCCAATGGTTGAGAAATATTTATAAGTACCCAAAATGAATTTTAAATGATCTTCAGTCAAAAATAAACACCAAACGGTCTCTTTATTTAGCGAGAATTCAAATGAGTGTAAAAACTCACCTTTCTGGTAGCTGTGGACCTCTTTATGATGACTGCTAACAATTCCCTTATCGGAAAATATACTGTTAATCTGCAGGCTTTGCTAAAATTTAATCAGAAACGATGGTTTCTTATCGGCAAGGTAATTTGAATATACTTTGTTATAATTCAGGACTTTTTTAAGGTTTTTTAAAATACTTTTGAAAAATTGTGACTGCTGAAAAATAATCAAAAATTTTCTGCCCCTTCGTAACTATTGATTTTCTATCTTTTATTTTTCATTGCTTACCAGATCTCCAAGCATTTTGACAATGTTTTTTAAGATCTGACAGGATTTTTGTATATTTTTGACATTTATGATTAAAATAAAAAATATTTTAAATTTTCATAAATTGTTAAATCTTGAGAACTATATTGACTTTTGAAATGAATTTAAACAAATACTAGAGAATTTAAGCATTCTTTTGACATATAATTTCTACAACAAATGATAATTTAAATATTAAAATTTTTACTAACAAATTTGACATACACCAATTTTAACATGAATTAGTTGCTTTTATTTTGCTTTTATTTAATTTTAAAGCTATCTGAAAGCATTTTTGATATTGAATCACTGAGAATTGTCTTCAGATTACCTGTCCATTAAAGATTATATCATTCTGAACTCTTATTTATGAGATATATCCTATTTCACCTCCTAACACGTTTTATTTTCCGAGCTCTATCCATGTTAACTGTATGTTTACTAACAAATTGAAACTTCTTACTTTGTGAATAAATGACTTAAATATTTTATCTGTTTTAGGACTGTTGAAGATTCTATTGACTTGTATATATTAGAATTTGGATTATAATAAAAATTGTAATTAATTAATAAATACAAATTTATGGTTTTTATTTCCACTCGATCCGAAGTGGTTTGATATTTGCTTTTTGTATCTTTATGTTGTGGCTATATTGGCTTATTCTGTAAGTATCTCTTACATAAATAATATAATATATATATAACGAACAATAACTTAAGTTTAAATCATAATCAATTTTATGATCAACAATTGTTTTTGGTTTAATTTTTTTTTATATATTTTTTTTTAATTGAAAAGTGTTTATCAACCAACTATAACTCAGTGGCTATAATAACTCACGTATTAAAAGAATCTTATTTCTATTATGCTAAATTTGTTTATAATAAACCAACTGGTTTTAATTATAATAATAATAAAATTATTTTGAAAACATTAATTAAATCTGGTGATACAATATAGTCCTTATTGGTTTGTTACATTATGTCTGTGAATTCTGCTTATTTTTGCTTTTAGTTTCTTTCTTATTGTTGAATCTAGTTTCAACTATTAAATTAACAACAATAATACAATTGTTTGAGTTAAATATATATGTGGTATATTCAATATTGTCATTTTGTTTTATGTTCATACTATTCATAAAAAAAAAACTGTTTAGGAGCTTTAATTTCATAACAATTCTCCAAAAATTAATATTTCATATTTGACAATTTTTTTGGCAAATATCAAATATTCATTTTTCTTTGACTGGTTTTTTGCAAGTTGTGTGATTGTTTCTCTGAACGTCGACACAAGTGTATGTTTCAGTGATTTTATGAATGTGTGATAGTTAAAAACAATTAAATTTTTGATTCAGTTGCATATATATGGTATACAATTATGCTGCAGATAGTTTGAATGCTCTCTTTGAAAAAAAATAATAATTAGTTTTGTTCTTTTAATTTTGCATGTGTAAGCTTAAGTTGCTTTAGTTTGTTTTATTAATGCATGTTTTATTTTGAATATATACAAAAATATAGAGTTTAAGTTTTATTTAAGCACGTGTGAGCTGCATTTTGTGGTTAGAGTGTAAGCTAGTTTGAATGTGACTTTATTATCATTCGGTTATTTTTAATAAGTTTTCGTTGAGGGTTGAGTTTATATTCTACTTTTGAATCCATTTTATAGTTGTTTTTCTTCCTTGGTTTCTTAGAGTTCTGCCATCTTCGTTTCAAATTTTTCCTCTCCAATCCTTCTTCTGTAATTCCATTCCAAGTTTTATTATTATACTGCATAATTATATCATTATAATCTTTCATAATTCATCATAATTCATATTATATTATATATCATATTCATAATCATAATATCCGCAATAATTCATATTTCATCATTTTTCATAAATAGCAGCATTATTATTATTATTATTCCATCTTCTGTATCCCATTCATGTCCTTTACTTAAAAAAAATTGTTTCATTTTATAAATATAACTTAAAATTAATAATGTCTTCTTATTTCTTCACTTATTGTTCATATTTGTAAATGTCTTTTATGTTAAAAACTCCTCTAAGATACCCACTCTCAGGATATTTCAATAAATAACTATTTTCTCCATCTTCTGTTTCAACTTCATAAGGTCCCTCCAATGGTGGTAAAAGTTTGTTACAAATGTTATCTCTATAATTGCTTACCCTATGTGCTCTAATTAATACTAGTTCTCCTTTTTGAAATTTTTGGTTTGTTCTCATCTTCCTTTTGTTTTGTCTTTTCAAATATTTCTCTCCATTCTTGATGATTCTTAGTTTTACATCTTGACAAATTTGGTCATATTCAGGTTCTATTTCTATAATCCAAGGTCTTTCTGGTCTTATCCTTTTCATTAGAAATAGTGGTATCTCATTAGTCACAGTGTTTGGTAACTGATTTATGTATTGTTCTATCCTTAATAAATGTTGATCCCATACAGTGTGTTTGTTTTCTATTGATATTCTTAAAAATTTTATCACTTCTTGAATATATCTTTCCGAAGGATTTGATTGAGGATGTCTGATGCTTGTAAAACTTAATTTGGTTCCATTTCTTGTCATAAAATTTTTGAATCGGTCGTTTTGGAAATATGTGGCATTATCCAGTATGCATTGTTTAGGTTTTCCTATTTCTTCAAAATAATTGTTTAAATTATTTATGATAGTGTTGACTTTTGTATTTTTACTGGAATAAAGTTTGATGAATTTTGAAAATAAATCTACGATTACCATGATATGTTTATGTCCATTTCCTTCCGTTTGTATCAAGTCACTCAAAAAATCTATGTGGTGTTGAATATTTGTTAATGTTCCTGGCATCGAGGCATAATCTTAACTCACCATTGCTCTTCTTCACTACCACTATAGGGTTTATGTACTTTGAATTGCTGTTTTCAATTATTCCGTTTTGTAACATCTTCTCTATCTCCTTTGAAACTTCTTTCCGGTATTTATAAGGAATTGGATATGTCTTCGATTTAAAATTTTCTATTCCTTTTACCTCAATTTTATGCATGTACTTTTCAGCCACTCGGTTTTCGGATTTTATCAAACCATCATATTTTTGCAACAATCTTCCTACATCTTCTTTCCATTCTTCTGCACATACTAAATTTTCTTCCAATTCCATTTTACTTTCTTCTGGTTCATTATTTATAAAATTGTAGTTTGTATGATTTTGAATATTGTTAATTTCCTTTATCTTTAATTCCTCTTGTTTTGATTCCTCGTCTTCTGTATTTCCAAATTTCAGTACTTCTTCTTGAATTTGTAAAGTTTTGTTTACATAATCGATGACCATTCCATTTCTGTCCATTTCGTCTGTCCCAATCAAAATATCATGTCTCATGTTTTCTACTATTATGAATTGCATACTATATTCGGTTGTATCAAATAATACTTTTCCCACTATTCCCTTCTTTGCTTCATATAGTTTTTTGTTGTTTGCACCCACTAGATTAACCTTTGGAATTGAATAACAATATTTTTGAAAATTTAATTCATTAATAACTTTATTGTCAATTAGTGAAACTTCAGAACCCGTGTCTATTAAAATTTTAATTTGTTTTTGAAAGAATTTACCCTGAATTAAAATTAACCCTTGCAAATTTTGATTTTTCTTTTCTTCCCCAAATGTTATGAACTCCCTTGGATGCTCATAGTGACATACGGCCGCATTTAGCAGGTGCTTTATTGAAAATTTGGTGATTGTGAATCTGTTGTGTATTGTGTGTCAAAGGGTTGTGATGGTGATGATGTGTTGAGTGTTTCAATTGGTGACTCTTGTTGACTGACGTCGGTGTATGATTGATGGTGACTTAGAAAATTCACTTGTCTTTTTTGGTTATTTCTATTTATATCTTCTAGACTTCTAGTGTTATGGTTTCGATTGTTTGTGTAGTTTTGATTTGACTGTTGTTGTGAATTGTTTGTCTGATTCTGTTGAATGGCACTGTTTGAAAATGCATGATTCATATTGCCATTGGAGTTAAAGTTTCTGTTGTTATTATTGTAATTATTTCTGTTAAAATTTCCGTTGTTTTGATTATTGTAATTACCGTTTTGATACCGTCCATTATTTCCATAGTTATTGTTGTTAGTTTGATTGTTACGATTATAGTTTTGGCGATTAAAGTTCTGATTATTTTGGTTGCGGTAGTTATTATTATTATTCCTAAAGTTCGAGTTATTATAGTTGTTGTTACCATTATTTTGTCTATAGTTATTGTTAAAATTACGATGATTATTGAAATTATTGCCGTTCTGATTATTGTTTCTGCTGTAGTTATTGCTCCCATTGAAGTTGTTATTATTATTATTATTATTTGCTTGGTCATTGTTTTGATACATGGGGTTTCGTTGCTCATGCATCATCAAAAATTGGCACAGTTTGTCTATTTCTTTAAAGTTGTATAACATCATGATATCTTCCAATGTCCGATCAAAGTGTTGCACGATACAACCCACAATGTATTCTTCGTTAAAACCACAGTCTAAGTATTGAGCTGTGCTGTAAATTTGCATGGCGTACCGGTGGTATGACATGCTACGATTTGGGTTGTATTTGCCACTTAACAGCTCGTTTTTGATTGAACGCTGTTGTGCTTGACCCCAGAAATATTCACTGAATTTGGTCGCAAAGTCTTCCAGATCCACCAACTCATTTTCTTTGTTCGAAAACCATAGTAACGCCTCATCCGTCATCTGGTTTCTGATGAATTCTTTAAAGTCTTCGAAATTTCTGTAAGATGCATATCTGTGCCTAAGGAATTTCATGAAAGGTACTGGATGCTGCTGTTTTATTCTTCCACTAAAATAGATTTTACAATCTCTTTCGACCGTTTGTACAACCGGCCTTGCATCCAATTCCTTCTGTGTCACTTCTTTAAGAGACTCTTGTACTCTCCCAATTTCTTTCTCCATTATCTCTTTGGTCTTATTCATATTTTCATCTATTTCATCTTCTTTTTTCTTCCACTGTTCATTAATGTCTCGTCGAAATATCTCTTCCTTCTGCTCAATATGATGCTCCAGCTGTACTGCCAACACTCCCATTTGTTCGTCAATATCTTCGAACTTTTTTTGGTTATTTTGTTGTTCTAGCTTCAAATTTTGTTCCATTAATTCAATCTTTTTATTTTGAGTTTCATTATTCTTTTCCAGCTGTGCCGATAACACTTCCATTTGTTCTTTGCACTGCTCTTCCATCTTGGCCATTTCTAGGGTTAACTCTTCTTTTACTTCTTCTATCTTCTTTCCCAACTTATCCTCAACCTGTTGTGCCATCTGTTGTATTTTGTCATCAAAATTTTGTGTTATTTCCCGTTTTATTTCTTTTTTTGTATCTTCAAGTTCTTTTGTCATATGTTGTTTATTTTCTTCTGCTTTCTGGTTTATATTTTGCTCAGTTTTTTTTATTTCCTGTAACAAAATTGCCATCATCTTGTGAAAGTCCAATTCATCCTTCTTTACGGGCTGAGCTTGGTCTCCACTTGCCATTTGCCTTTCCATTTGTGCTTCTTCTGGCTGTCTTTTCTCCTCCATTGTCTCCTGTACTTCTTCAGTCTCTTTAATTTGTTCTTCGGTTCTGTCTGTCACTTCCTGTTCTTCTTCTACGTTCTTATGTGATCTAGTCTTTCTTTTGTCCATGTTTATTTTTATTTAATTTCAATTCACTCAATAAACTTATTATCTACACAAATTATACTCTTAACACCCTGTATATTATGTTATTAAATGTTTAAGGTACACCACTGGTTAATACTTTGTTATAATGCACTACCTGTCACCGTCCAAATACACAGCCACACGTTGGGCTCGCCAAATTGTTATGATATGTGAATTCGATGCAAGAAAACTACAAGTTGCTCTTATTTACCGGCTAGCTTTATGAAGATAAAAATAATTTTTTTTTAAGTTGATTAATTTGTAATATTGTTAAATTTAGAAATGCTTTTAATAAAAATTATTGAACGCCTGAAAATAAAAAAAAATTTGACAAACATTTATTCTACTCACCTTGTATTCTCTAAATCTGTATTTTGAATTTAAAATTTTTTTTACTTATTTGTCTTAGAACATGCAGACTCTTAACTCAAGCGAGTTCTGTGACGTGTACTGCTTGATAAAGCTATATAAAATTATATAAAGCAAAAATCACCACACAAGAAGTTTTATTTTTAATGTACTGTGCAATTATTCACAAGTGATCAATTAAATATTACACAACGATATCTTGTATAATATATAAAAAAAATTATTTAAGATTCTTCCAATAAATAAGCCAATACTTAACCGTTTAATACTAATATGAATGGATTTAGATTTATGACGTAATACAATATTGAAGTAAGTATATGAAATTAGTGTTTTGTGAAGTTGCAACAAGAAATACTTGATCTAAGATCTAATACGTGTTTGTTTGTCAAAGTATTTATAACCTCATTTACTATCTTTTTAGAGCGAAAACAAAGGTTTATAATCCTTCAATTTTTTTAGTTTAACTGTTTTGTTTAATGATTTTAGTAAGCAAAAGAAACGGTGAATTATATTTGGTTAATATTACAAAAGCGATAATAAAATTTTTGTGAACTTGACTTCAAATTATTTTGTTTTTTAACACAAAGATGATTTAGAATGATATAGGCTGTTTAAAAAAAAAAAGGTAAGATTATTTCTAAAGAAATTTCAAAACTTGCGTTTAACTTTATTAAAGTTCACTTTCGTCTTTCAGATAATCCCTTCTCTAAAAATTTTATGAAAATCTTCAATAACAAAGATTGCATCTTTCAGTGACGTCTTCTAATGGATTAGGGCCGCAAAACTATCAGAATTATCTCTCCAATGGTTGAGAAATATTTATAAGTACCCAAAATGAATTTTAAATGATCTTCAGTCAAAAATAAACACCAAACGGTCTCTTTATTTAGCGAGAATTCAAATGAGTGTAAAAACTCACCTTTCTGGTAGCTGTGGACCTCTTTATGATGACTGCTAACAATTCCCTTATCGGAAAATATACTGTTAATCTGCAGGCTTTGCTAAAATTTAATCAGAAACGATGGTTTCTTATCGGCAAGGTAATTTGAATATACTTTGTTATAATTCAGGACTTTTTTAAGGTTTTTTAAAATACTTTTGAAAAATTGTGACTGCTGAAAAATAATCAAAAATTTTCTGCCCCTTCGTAACTATTGATTTTCTATCTTTTATTTTTCATTGCTTACCAGATCTCCAAGCATTTTGACAATGTTTTTTAAGATCTGACAGGATTTTTGTATATTTTTGACATTTATGATTAAAATAAAAAATATTTTAAATTTTCATAAATTGTTAAATCTTGAGAACTATATTGACTTTTGAAATGAATTTAAACAAATACTAGAGAATTTAAGCATTCTTTTGACATATAATTTCTACAACAAATGATAATTTAAATATTAAAATTTTTACTAACAAATTTGACATACACCAATTTTAACATGAATTAGTTGCTTTTATTTTGCTTTTATTTAATTTTAAAGCTATCTGAAAGCATTTTTGATATTGAATCACTGAGAATTGTCTTCAGATTACCTGTCCATTAAAGATTATATCATTCTGAACTCTTATTTATGAGATATATCCTATTTCACCTCCTAACACGTTTTATTTTCCGAGCTCTATCCATGTTAACTGTATGTTTACTAACAAATTGAAACTTCTTACTTTGTGAATAAATGACTTAAATATTTTATCTGTTTTAGGACTGTTGAAGATTCTATTGACTTGTATATATTAGAATTTGGATTATAATAAAAATTGTAATTAATTAATAAATACAAATTTATGGTTTTTATTTCCACTCGATCCGAAGTGGTTTGATATTTGCTTTTTGTATCTTTATGTTGTGGCTATATTGGCTTATTCTGTAAGTATCTCTTACATAAATAATATAATATATATATAACGAACAATAACTTAAGTTTAAATCATAATCAATTTTATGATCAACAATTGTTTTTGGTTTAATTTTTTTTTATATATTTTTTTTTAATTGAAAAGTGTTTATCAACCAACTATAACTCAGTGGCTATAATAACTCACGTATTAAAAGAATCTTATTTCTATTATGCTAAATTTGTTTATAATAAACCAACTGGTTTTAATTATAATAATAATAAAATTATTTTGAAAACATTAATTAAATCTGGTGATACAATATAGTCCTTATTGGTTTGTTACATTATGTCTGTGAATTCTGCTTATTTTTGCTTTTAGTTTCTTTCTTATTGTTGAATCTAGTTTCAACTATTAAATTAACAACAATAATACAATTGTTTGAGTTAAATATATATGTGGTATATTCAATATTGTCATTTTGTTTTATGTTCATACTATTCATAAAAAAAAAACTTATATATATATATATATATATATATATATATATATATATATATATATATATATATATATATATATATATATATATATATATATATATTATATATATATATATATAGATATATATATATATATATATATATATATATATATATATAATATATATATATAATATATATATATATATATATATATATATATATATATAATATATATATATATATATATATATATATATATATATATATATATATATATATATATATATAAATATATATGTATATATCGCACCCTCAGTGCAAGACTGCAGTAAGTCAGAATAAGTAAGTTTCAAGATAAAGACGATTTTGTTTATTTTCGTTCTAATATCGGTGAAATAAGACACAAGTTTGAAGAAAAATTAACATTTAATTATTATTTTGCATGCTTTTTAGCCTATATTACATTAACGAAAAATAAAAATTTAAATAAAATAATATTAATGTTAAAAAAATTAGGAATTTCAAAGTTACAACACTTTTGCACGGAGAAAATTGTTAATCACTACACATTTAGTATTGGAATTTTAAAGTTAAAACACTTTTGCACGGAAAAAATTGTAAAAAGTGTAGACACAGTTTCTGTTAGTTGTTGTCCTCTTCTTGATCATCTTGGGCCAGAATATTTTTCATAAAAACTATGGTAAGCTTCTGTTATCATACTCGAATGGCATAAGTATACCAAATCTTTCTTTTTGGCCATTTGAATTTTTGGCTGTTCTTTGTAGGCAGGTTTAAGTAGCACTTCTCGTATATTATGTGTAGTCCGCGATGATTTTTTTAGATTAAAAGAATTCCATAGTTCATCATCATAGTTGTACTTAAAGAAAATTATGTGAGGACTATCTTTTCTACATTGCAGAATTTTTATATCGGTCCTTTATATCATACCTGTGAAAAATAATAATGATTTTAAAGTTAAAACAAACAATAATTGAGTAAGAAACAGAAGAAGAGAATATAATGACCACGCATTGAAAAAACAGGTAGACATGGCTACACCGAAAGAAGAAGAAAAAGAAGAAGTTGAAACAATCTCTGTAAATAAGTAGTAATATTGTTATCGTGCGGTTTCGAATATAAAATTATTTTGATAAATAAACTTTAGTATTATTGTTTCTATGTTCTTCTTGTTTGTCTATGTACTTTTAATCATTTCGCTTAAATCAGAAGTATTTTTTTGAACGCCCCTATTTCGTTCAGTTTACATGAGTCGTAGAAATTCCCACCATTGAATTTGAAAACAAGAGTAGATAAATAGATTATAATACAACGATTAATTTAAATTCAACTTACTCTGCATGTCGTTGCTATCCTCACTTGTCTGCGCACACAGGGATAAAATCCTCAATGTTCTGGAACTATAAAATTTTGACATTTTCGAAATCGTTAATTCTGCATCTATCACTTACAAGGGCTAATAACAGATTATATTAAAAAATACACTACTAAAATGTACCTACTCTTACTTCTTCCCTGAGAACTCGTTTCTAATGAGTTAATAGGGTAGGTAAAGAGAAAGTAATCTCCAACAACGATAGGAATAGTACTAAACATTACATTTAAAGTATTCACAGAAATCACCTGGTAGATAAAGGGAAAGTAATTCTCGGGGTTTAGTATATACGTTTAATAAATTCCAATAAATCATAGGGTAAGTAAAGAAAAAATAATCCCCAACAGCAATCGTGGTTTAGTATGGTAATAAACTTTACATTTAATAGAGTCCAAGAAATCAGATAGCTACCTAGAATAAATAGGTATTATACCTAATAAAACGGCTTATTGTTAGCAGCAATTTAATATTATTATTTCTGCACATGTTTCTGATAGCCACAAATCCTTCGCTTTGTAATGACAATGCCATAACAAGGTAGAAACATTATTTGTAAAACTTTGAATATTTTTATGTAAATTCAAAACAAAAGGACTATAATAAAAATATGCAAATCAGGCTACCTTGAGTAAAGTGATTAACAAAAGGATTAGAATTCACTACCTTAGTAAAAGTTGGGAATTACGTGTTGACAATAATATGAAGACAATCGCCCTGGAAGGTTACGTGAAGATTTAATATAGTTTGGGATTTAGTTTTTATAGAACAAGTTTTCTGAGAATAGATATTTTTAACCTGTCAGTATTGTTAATACACAAGTTTTAAGATAACTGTTTTTCCTTTCATAAAAAAAATACTTTTTGACTGTAAATAATTAGTCTTAATTTATGTGTTTTTAATCCAATCTAATAAATAAATGGTCAAACGACATCGCAAACATTTTATGGAAAATATAATGACACACAAAGGACATAAAACTTACATGAATAGATTGGTCTCGTTAATCTTTGTTTATTGTCTCGACCGTTAATGGATTACGTAGACACACTGTATATTAATATTAAATACCACAGATATACATATAAATATGACAAATATCTCACTTTTTTCGTGCTTTTCATTGCTTGTTATTGAAACCATTGCAATGTTCCGTGCAAAACTGTTGTAACTCTGTTACATTAGAGTTACAACAGTTTTGCACGGAACTTATGTACAAAAACGCAAAATAGTTAAACTGTTGTTGTTGTAATATTTAGCCGGTTAAGCATTTGAAAGTTACTAAAGTTTTACAGGGGATAGATATGCATGTTTACAATCGAATTCCATGATTACTTCATTTTCATAAAATTTTGAGTTACTGCAGTCTTGTACTGAGGGTGCGATATATATATATATATATATATATATATATATATATATATATATATATATATATATATGTATATATCATATATACTACTATGATCTGCTTTTTCTTACTTTTATATTAACTATTATTTAACTTTAGTCGGTCAGATAGCCAAGCGGGCTGGGCGGCCGGTTCTCGTTCGCTTCACTACGAGTGGTTCAGTGGTTCGATCCCCAGCTCGGTGTACAGAAAACAAAAAGACTAATGCAGCAGTTTAAAATTCTAAATGAATCTGCGGCTTAGACCAGAATATGCTGGTGTCTGATCGGCCGCCTATGGTGGAGCAGTACGGCAAGAGATAAGGGCTTGCGGCTCAGTGATACTCCACCATAGATCCCTACCGGAAGGGCAAGGTGCCTAAATACCGGTGTATATATATATATATATATATATATATATATATATATATATATATATATATATATATATATATATATATATATATATATATATATATATATATATATATGTATATATATATATATTAACTTTTTATTTATTTAATTACTTTAATTAATTTTTTAATTAATTGTCTAAGTGTCGCAAATCATACATAAAAGAAAAAAATCTCTGGGTGCCATTTTGTTATACAAAGAAAAATAAATCAGCTTAGGTTATACTTATCTGTTCTCGTGGCTTCCAGTATCGCTTAGTTCTTCCTTATCTTAAACAAAAAATCTGGATATTCGTAAAATAATTACACTTCCTATGAAAATTTTAAAATATTGCAATCTTTGGTCATATGTTTTTGTATTAAAAAAAAAATAATAAAATTCTGAATATTATAAAAAGAAGCTTTTTAAATTTATCAAGCAATATTCATAATTATCCCTTGACGTTAAAAAAAACCTTCATAAAATCTATGATATTTTAAAATGTTTGATCTTCTGAGGGTATCGACTTTTATTTGAAACATACAAAAAAATTCTGTCACAAAAAATTATTGACTGACCTTTTAATTCAAACACGAAGATGCCTCCTTTCGACCAAAACAGCTCCCCCTTGTTGATTATGTTAGGCTACCAATCAAAGCCTTCTCCGTTTTAAGTATCAACCTATCAGCATACCAGCAACTCTTTCTCCAAAACACGAGCACGCATTTTTACCATTACTCGTTCAACAAACTTTCAAATTCTCTTCTTTTTTTTCATATACTAACAATCTCCTGAGACCCAAGTATTTTTTTACTTGGTGTCGCAAATATTTTTAATAGTTATAGTCCTTGTGACTTACTCACTTGGACTTTATAGAATGAAGGAAGTATTCGACTTCTCAACTTTGACCTATCTCTCGATCCAACTTTTCAGCCACCCACTTCGAATTATTAACACCACTGGCACTTGTTTCTTGACTGACTAGACCAAACTTCAACTGCTTTTTTCGGATGATCATCACATAATAATCTTTTCTACTTCAAACTTTCAACACATTCACTCTCTTTCATCCCAATTTCAAACTCGCTAACCAATCAGAAAATTTAATATAATAATCCCTCCTCTTATTTTACATCAGAAAAACCCAAACATCGCTTCTAAACAACTTTCTTTGAAAATGATACCGGTTTTATCTTATAATTTCTAAATACAATAACTACCTGGTGGCTTTGGCCTTTCCCGCAAAACAAAACCTAAGGCTTTTAAAATATAACATCTACAAATACCGGGCAACAATTGTCTATTTACATTTAAGTAGTTACTAACGTTTTTTAGTCCTTCAGGGTAAAACTTCTTATGGATTAAGCCACTGCTTAAAACTAACTTATAACAAATATTTACAAATCGATGTACAGGGCGTTGCAAATTTATGTACCAGCGTTCTATAACAAAATAAAAATTTTATTCTATTTTTGATTGATAAAATGAAACACAAAAATATATACAAAAGAGTCGTAAATCGTGTTACTTACAGCATTTACAACTCAAGAACACCGCCGGATAGCAAAATAACCATTATAATATCGTAATATCAATGTTGATCTTAGGGGTATTTGTTTGGAAGTTGGTAGCACTGCGAAAGTGCTGATAAAAAAATTTGTATTGCTAACGAGTTAGCAAGTTAATGACTGAGATTAGTAACAATATTAAAAATGTAGTTAAAAAAGTAGTTTTAATAAATTGAGAATTCCATTCGAGTAAATTCGAGATAAGTCTAGCCTAAAGTATTTTTTATATTG
The DNA here is from genome assembly GCF_040954645.1 of Diabrotica undecimpunctata. Lineage (NCBI taxonomy): Eukaryota > Metazoa > Arthropoda > Insecta > Coleoptera > Chrysomelidae > Diabrotica > Diabrotica undecimpunctata. Next base: position 103,272,149 of record NC_092806.1, read on the forward strand.
TTTGTAATTAATGATGAGAAAACATTTATATTAAATGTTCTGTTAATAATTTTTGACGAAACCATGGTTATCCCGTATATCAGCGTTGATCACAAGATAATGATAGACCTGTCACAATGCAAGTGAACGAAAATGATTGTGTGCTTAAGAAAATATAATTTATTCCGTGTTCTACATTTTTGTCCAACATACTCATTTTAAGGTATAATTTTACAAATCAGTGAATTACATCAAAAACATCTGCAAATATGTAAGAGGTATTTCATTTGGTATATGATGTGGAATACTTGATCGTAAGATGCTTCAAATCGACACATGTGCAATCATGTCAGCAAATGATTACTGTGTTGTCACGTGGATAAGCTTCTTTTTAAACTATTATTGAACTTAATGAATTCGATTTATTATAAAAAAGTTGTACGTCTTTCTACACCACCCACAATTTTCAATGTATGCATGAATCAGAAAATATATAAATAAAATTGTATTATCTCGACATGGCATCGCATCGTTATGATGTCAGTATAACGAAGAATAGTTTGAAAAAAGTATTTAAAATCTTTTATATTAAATAAACATTAACGAATAGTTAAAGCTTCTAACTAAACTCTATTAAACATAAATAGTATTCCGCAACATAGAGGATTTGTATATCTTTACACTACATTACAGTATCACATATCTATTTGATCATGTTTACTTAGGTTGCAGCGTTCCATATTTCTGTTTTCTGTTATACTGGAACTAGAAAAAGCGAACGTTCGCACATAAATTTAGCAGATGCATTGTAAAAGTAATATGAATGTTTTCATGTTGTTTGCAGTCGTCGCTTTTAAACACATATATCGAACCAAATTTACATTTATATGGTTTTGCAGTATCTCATTTCGGGAGGAAGCTTATTTGATAACATGGGTTATTTTAAGTGGTAAAACTATACTACAATGTATATCATTTCCATTTTGTTTATAATACATTTAAACTACAACATAAAAGAATTAGGAAACACCGTATATTATATTAGTAACAGTGTATAGAACCGGAAATGGGAATTTTAAAGTTTTTCTAGAGCTATTTGAAAAGTTATTAAAGTTTTGCTCTGCTAATTTTTTAGAAATAATAATAATTGGAGATTTCAACATTGATTTCAAATGAGCTTCCAATGAATTAAACAGTTTTCGTGATCTAATTTCTACTCTTGGCTTAACCATAAATATTAATGAATTTACTAGAATCACAACTAGATCAGCAACTTGTTTAGATAACATCTTAACAAACATAAGCAGTGAGATAGTTGGTTGTGGAATTGTGGCCCATGTATTTCTGATCATCTTGCACAATTTCTCTACTTAAAAATAAAACCTGAAAAAAATCATAGTGCTAATACATACAGAAGACATATAACAAGTAACGGCATCCGGATGTTAAAAGAGTCGTTAAACAACGTTGACTGGGCTTCAGTTGTTTCTCTCAAATCAGCAACAGAATTAGCTCAATGTATTACCAAAATATATGTTAAGTTAACTGAAATTAATTTTCCATTAAAAAAATCACGAACTCATAGTAAAGCTCCAATTTCTTGGTTTGATGATGAACTAATAGAAATGCGAAAAATCTTTCCACAGTAATTGCTGATGTTACAAAGGAATATAGTGAGTATACAAAATTAAAGGAGCACTATAAATCAACAATATCATTAAAGAAAAAACTGGCTTATGAGAATTTTTTTTTCCAATTCAGAAAATATATCTCGTGATAGTTGGAAAGTTATAAATTATCACAGAAATAAATTTCAAGATAAAAAACAATCGATATTATTATTGACAAATTAGTTGTTTATAATAATTGTCTTACTGAGGGGGTTTTCCCAGATGTTTTAAAAATAACAAAAGTGCTACCAGTGTTAAAAAGGGAGCTTTAGATGAAATTGGAAATTACCGTCCCATATTACCTACACTTTTCCTATAAAATGTGTTTGCTTCGCAGATGATACAACTATCATAAATACTCATATTAATCAGAATAATTTAAAAATTAAAATAGATAGGGATACCCAGAAAACAAAAAACTGGTTTTCACATAATGGGCTAAAGCTAAATGAAGAGAAAAATCAGAATTTGATTTTTAGTTCTGATTGGAAGTATATCTCAAGAAATAGTGTTAAACTATTAGGAATCTTTCTAGGCGATAATTTGGATTGGAGTGCTCATATAGATTACTTAAATTCTAGACTTGCTACAAGTATATTTTTAATACGCAACATAGATTATATGATTCCTAAAAATACTCTTAGAATGTGCTACTTTGCACTATTTCATAGCCATTTACAGTACAGAATAACTATTTGGGGTAGTTCTTCTTACACAGATCGAATTTTTAAATTAAAAAAAGAGTAGTGAGGATACTTGCAAGAGCAGAGTATAGAGAACACTGTAAACCTTTATTTCTGGATTTAGGTATTATGCCACTACCTTTACTCTATATAATATGAGACGCTGATTGAAATTCATGCCAACAAAGGTAAGTTTAACATAAACTCCAACGTCCATGATTACGATACAAGATCTAGAGATGCTATTAGAGCACAACGTATTAGGTTGACAAAGAACATAAAAAATTCGACTGATGTTAGTTTGTATAACTTTTTGAAAGATGAAGTAAAAAGTCTTCACTTGTTATCGTTTAAGCTTAAAATCAAATCACACTTTTTGAAACATTGTTTCTATTCAATAACGGAGTACCTAAGTACAGCTTTTATACAATAGTACTAGTTTGGTCAGGGTAGTTGCCTATTATAATTATATTTATTATATATATATATATATATATATATATATATATATATATATATATATATATATATATATATATATATATGAAAATTACTGAGTTCTCGGGAAGAACCGCGTTGAGAATTTAAAACTCGACGTTTCGGCACCCATTTTGGAGCCATTATCAAGAGGGATACGGTTCGGTTCGAGTTCGGGGTCTCAATCTGCCTACTCCCCTCACTCGAGACGTACCAGTATCGTGTTCTATATTGCAAGAACTGTCTCTCGGCACTGAGGTCTCAATCTGCCTACTCCCCAGTGTCGAGTGACAACCGGTCTTACCCTGTGTGGCTGCTTTTATACTCGCTGTATGCGCGGGAACGGTATGCGCTGACGTGGTCTGAACTGACGTGGCCTGAGCGGTGTGGGCGGGAGGTCGCTGAAGAAGGGGTCGCCATGTTGCCGGCAATCGTTTCGCGTCATCGCGCGTGTTCAAGCTGTGAGGCCGTTTTTCGATTTCGATAGCTTCACGAATGATTCTCGCTTTTAATGAGCGGATGGGAGCGATGGTTTTTGCTTTTTCGAAATCTATTTTGTGGCCTGTCTGAATATGATGTTGGGCTAGGGCTAAAGTGAGTTTTAAATTCTCAACGCGGTTCTTCCCGAGAACTCAGTAATTTTCATTTATCTGACCGCGGAAACTTATCCGAACATATATATATATATATATATATATATATATATATATATATATATATATATCTATATATATTATGTTTTTTATAATTCCACAAAGTGTGTTTGTCGATTTTCTTTAATTGTTAATATTAAATATATACATGTTTGTAATATTTAAATTCTATATGTTTTAAAAAATTTTATATAAAGTTGTACCTTGGTGGAACTCTCAATGTGAACTCGCAATTCGACAATCAAAGACTGCGCTCAATCAATACCGCAAACATAAAAGTCCTGAAAATCTAATTAAGTATAAAAAGCTAACAGCCAAAGCCAAATACGTTGTCAAACAGAGCAAGAAAACATATTGGCATAACTATGTATCGTCTTTGAATGATAACACAAACCCCTTCCAAATGTGGAAAAAAATTCAGGGACAAAAAACTATCACCAAAATTACCCATTTAATCTCTAACAGCACTTCTTCTCTAAGCACAATCTCTAACAGCCAAATTATTTGCAATACCCTGGCTAATGCATTTGAGAAACAATTTCACAACAAACTCAAACCCCTAATTTCATCCTCTACACAAGAACCGCTCTCCTACAACCTTACTTTACAGCACTTACAAGATATCGACAATATTAATTCTCCTTTCTCACTTTCTGAAGTTAAATCTGCTTTATCCTCATGCAAAAATACTTCCGCCGGCCCTGATGATATCCCTTATATTTTTCTTAAAAACCTACCCAACCGCTGCCTCACTTTCCTGTTAGACATATATAACTATATGGTCTTCTCAAATATTTCCAAGTCAATGGAACACATCCGTAATTATACCTGTCCTAAAATATGACCAAACACCAATCTTTCCTCAGTCCTATAGACCGATTTCTCTCACTTGCAACATGTGCAAATTAATGGAAAAGATGATAAATAGACGTCTTTTATGGTTTATTGACAAACACCAAATTTTTCCTAAAGAACAATCTGGTTTTCGCCGACATCGTTCCACAAGCGATAACCTCGTCCTTCTTCATACACACATCGCCGAAGCTATTAATAACAGTCAAGAAGTGATTGCCTGCATTTTTGATATTGAAGCTGCCTTCGATAAAATACCTAGACAAATTATTCTCGATAAACTATTATTATACGGCCTTAATGGTAATATTTTTAAATTCATCAAGCACTTTCTTAGCTCTAGATCCTTAAGAGTCTCTGTAAATGGTTGCCTATCATCGCCCCACATCCAACAAGACGGAGTCCCTCAGGGCTCTGTATTAAGCCCCAAATTGTTTATTTTATCAATTTACCATATTATATGCTACAGTCTTCCCTCGAAGAACGTTCATCCCCGACCTACATTGAAAATTTGAAAGAAAAATGAGAAAAAGTCTACGAATTTGCTCGTAAAAGTTTGAAGCTTCAAAGTGATAAAGCCAAGGTAAGGTTTGACATGCATGCTACTGGTACAACTTTCGCAAGAGATGACCCAGTATGGTTATACAATCCCACATGTAAGAAAGGACTTTGTCCGAAACTTCAACGAAACTGGGAAGGCCCATATACCCTCCTGCAGAAAATAAATGATCTAATCTATCGCATCCAGTTTTCAGCTAGAAGTAAAACCAAGGTAGTTCATATCGAGAAACTAGCTCCATACCATGGAACTGATCCACCCCGTTGGCTTCAATCGATCCTTGATAGTCCAGTTATTCGAGGCGAATAACTATAAAGGAGAAAGCAGTGTTACCAAAGATTTATCCCACATAGGAAAAATCCATTAACGAAAAAGAAGAAGTAGTTCGAGAACATTCAAGATGATATTAAAAACTCTTAAAATGTCTAGTGAAGTTTTGAACGTCAGAAAATATATAATTATATAGTTGTCAGTTAGTTAAAAAGTATTGTAATATTGTTGGTGTTGAATAAACTTAATTTTCAAGAAGTGTAACATTGGTGAAAGCGGTGGGATAAATCTTTCGTAACAATATTTACCCATAATGCTTTTTGATTATTGTCATTAGTTTATCTATAACCATATCCTTTGTAAAAAAAATACGTTTTTCTCGTAGCCAGATCTGCCTGATCGCATTAGTCATCGATGGAATGCTATATTCAACTATGACATACTATGAATACTATGACAGAGTTAATCTCTACACGTTGGAGAATGTTCTTGAACCTCTTCTTAAATCATATGGAGTTTATGTCTTCATAATATCGGTTTTTTTTATATAAAAACAAGGGCAACATTTTGAAAAAATTCAGTATTGCTGCCAATATGGGTGACAATTAGACGCTGGTTCCTACTTGACTGTGTTTGTTAGCAATCCTCTCGATAGACATTCAACAAAGGCTTGTGCATTTTTTTAGTATTGTATCTTGCCCTATGTCCGACGTTATCCTAAGTCTCGTAGAGGTAATAAATTTTTCCACGATATTCCCGGATCGAATGTAGATAATTACGTCACTTTGATATTATTTTCTCCTTATCTGTGAAAATGGAATTCCGGCATCGATTTGTTTCTTAAAAGTTAAGTAATTACTATTTAAACGGGAATAAGCCACAATTAAAGGTTAAAGTAAGTTTACTGACGTTTCAATTTTCACTTCGGAAATCGTTCTTAAAATACAAACATTAGTAAATTAAACAAATTTTGTTTTTTTGTTACTTGGTGAAAAAATTCTTTTAAAAATTTAATTTTATCTGACTCATTTATATTAACAATTTAGAAATACATTATACATTTTAACGTAGACGACTTTAAAATGATATTGCCAATATTGTCGAGTTGCGTTCCTGGGATGACTTTATTTGTAAGATAGTTCATTCGATTACATGAAATTAACTTTAACTTGAGAATATCCGCCAGAAAAAATCATTGCATGTAATTCGTCTTTAAAAAGGACAACCACATGCCATAATGACAGTAAAATTCTCCTGTTAGTGATTCCATAGTAAATTATGAGCGAAAAACCAGGAAAAAAATATCATAACACTATCCCGAGATGGTAAGTATTTGGTCTTACATTTAGTTTACTCTCAATAAACACCAAATTCTGATTTTATATGTTTGTTATTTAAAAAACTTAAATTATGTATCCTGGATATGTTACTGACTTACTAATACTGGTATTTTCCTTTTAATAACTTCCTCTTTTAATATGGGTAACCAGATCCTACTACATTCTGCCGAGGAATTTGCGACACAATTGATCTCATTTAGCATAATTCGAGCCGCTTCTTTGATTTTTCTCGTTTTACAATCCATTTCTTTTAGGACTATACTTAAACCATTCCATGGAACCCTATGTTCATTATCCCATGCATGTTTACATATTTGAGATTTATCAGATTATCTATTTTTAATATAAGATTGATGTTCGCTTATTCTAACATTTAATGGCCTTGGTGTTTCACCTATATAAAACTGGTCGTATTCACAAGATATTTTATAAATACAATTCTTTGTCCTTTCTTGTTCATTGTTAGGTTTGGTTTTAGACAAAATAGATCTTAATGTGTTTGTTGTTGAAATATTGAATTTATTTCCTATCCTTTTAAGTTTTCTGATAATCCTTTTATGTATGGTATTGTTATTTTTCTTGTATTATTTCTTGTGTATGCTGTAGGATCTCGTTCTAAGTTGTTCTGTTCGTTCTATTCGGTCGATTGTTGAAAATTCCTTATTTGTAAACGACAAAGGATAATTATTTTTTAATAAAACCGATGCCAATAATAGATGGCCAAACAAAAAATAGAAGAATGGACTCCGCCAACTAGAAGAAAACGAGGTAGACCAAGACGATCCTGGAGAGACGATGTCGATGGTGCAATAACCGCCAGAGATCTAACAACTGAAGATTGCTTCGACAGAAAACGCTAGAAATTAGGATGCGAGAAGCGGCGCCAGCTGTAGAAGACTCGCTTGTTATATATATACAACCGATGCTAACAAATTTTTTTCCTCCAAGAACGAATTTTCGTTAGAACAAGCAATTTTAGCTCTATCGTATAAGTATTTAATGATTCCCTTTTTATTATTAATATTGTGATTTGATTTAAAATTTAAATATCTCTTGTGTGTTGGTTTTCTATATACCTGAGTCTCATATCCAGTATCGTTCTTAGAGAATAAAACATCCAGGAAAGGGTGTGTGTTATTATATTCCTTTTCCATGATAAATGTTATTGTCTCTTCTTTATCGTTTATATTATTCATGAATGTGTCCAACACCTCTGATCCATGAGGCCATATTGAGAATACATCATCTACATATCTCCACCATACTGTGGGTTTTAAATTTTGTTTAGAAATAATATAATAACATTGAATATGTCACTGCCTTATCTCCTGCTCGCCAAATGTGACCTGAACATTTAACTCTGCGTTGCTTTATTTTAGTCAGAATGTCTTCCTTAAGTTCTTCCTTAGTCTCTGCATTTGTTCTACTTCTATATTCATTTTGCTCTGTTCTGATTGGTACTAATATGGTTCTCATAATCTTTCTCTCTGTTATTCTTAAGTTGTCTTCATCTTTTTTAACCATCGTCATTGTTTCTCCTGCATTTAATAATATTGGCCCAATTATGGTGTTATAAATGTCATCTTAGTATTCTTAGTCAGTGTTTTACTTTTAAATAATCTTTTGTTTGCAAAATAAGCTTTATTTGCTGCTATTATTTTTTCTTTTATTTCGGACTTCCTTTCTCCGAAGTTGCTTATTGTAACTCCTAGGTATTTAAAGTATTCTACTTCTTCAAACTCAGAACTTCCTATTTTGATTTTTTCTTTCATTGGCTTTTTCCCTAAACTTAATATTTTTGTCTTTTCTTGATTTAATCTTAGTTCCATTTCCTCCCCTTTCTCTCTTATTTCATCTAGCATTTCTTTTATTATTTTCCTGTTCTTTTTAATAGTAGCAATATCGTTTGCATATGCAATTATTTGACCACCTCTTGTTCTGAGATTTCCTTAATTTATATTTTGTAGTACATATTCTAATGCTAGAGTAAAGAGCGTTATTGATAAGGCATCTCATTGTTTCATGCCTTTATTTATACTGAATACCTCTGTCTCTCCTCTTTGTGCCTTCATGCTTTTTTTATAGTTCTTATTGTCATTTCTATTAATTTTCTGAGTTTATGTGGAATTTTTAATTTTTTAAGTGCTACTATTAATCCGTTCCTTTTAGTTAAATCAAATGCCTGTTTGAAGTCTATGAATAGCATTTCCAATTCTAATTTATATTCGTTTGCTTTTTCAAATATTTGTTTTATTGTGTGTATTGCATCTATTGTAGATCTCCTTTCTGTTAATCCACATTGGTACTGTCCTGCTATCTTCTTTGTGATCTTTGATAACCTCCTTTTATTATTGATGTCAATATTTTATATGTTGTATTTAGTAAAGTTAGTCCTCTATAGTTTTCACAGATTTGTTGGTCTCTCTTTTTATGTATCGCTATGATCTTCCCTACCTCCCACTCCTCTGGCATTTTCTCTCCTTTCCAAATATTTGTCAATAGTGCCAGTATTTTTCCTCTTAGTTCTCTTCCTCCGTATTTTAATAGTAACATATTAATTCCATCTTTACCAGGGGCTTTTCCATTTTTTGCTTCTCTGTATTACTTCATCCAATTCCTCTAATGTTGGTTCTTTTGAAATTTTGATGTCTACTTCATCCACTTCGTCTGCTTCTTCTTCGTGCACCGTTTCCTCCTGGTTATGCATTTCTTCTCGTGTTGTTTCCTCCGTCAGGAGCTCTCTGTAGTAATCTCTTCATACCTGCTTGTATTCTTTTTGTATTTCTGTTTGTTCTTTCCTGATCTATTTCCTGCATTTTTTCATCTATTCATCTTCTTATATTTTGTTTTATCACTTTCTTGGCATTCCTTCTTAATTTTTCATATTTTTCTCTGTCTTCCTCTTTATCTATTCCTAGCCATTTATTTCTGGCTTGCACTTTTTTTTCTGTTACTTCTCTACATTCTTGGTTATACCATCCGTTTTTTGTTTTAGTCTGACTTTTACCTACCTGCATATTTGCACCTTCTTCTATTGATTTTTTGATCGTCTCCCATTCTGTGTTTATATCTTGTGCTATACATTTCTCTTTTATTTGAATTTTACTGCCTCTTCATATTTTTTTCTTACTTCTTCATTGCTCATTTTATTGACATTTTACTTTTTATATCGGTTTTTATATTTTGTTTCTGTCTTATAGTAGCTGTGACCATGTAGTGGTCTGAATCTGCACATGCACCTCTAAATGTTCTTACATCTTTTATTGACGATTGTTTTCATTTATTAATCACTATGTGATCAATTTGACTATATGTTTTCTGATCTGGTGACCTCCATGTTACCTTATGTATTTTAGGGTGTTCAAATTTTGTTGCGCTTATTAACAAATTTGTTCTTGTTGCTAGGTACATAGTCTTTGCCCATTGTCATTCGTGTATTGTACGCTTTTCTGCAATTTGTTGTCAAAAGTCCTCCTTTCCAATTTGGGCATTAAGGTCTCCTAATACCAAAATGACATGTTCTTTGGGTGTTTTTTCTATCTCCTCTTCGATTCTATGATAAAACATTTCTTTTTCGTATGCATTGTTTGTTTCTGTGGGGGTGTATAAGTTCAAGACTAATATATTAAATGGTTTGATATTGACTCTAACATAGGCCATCCTTTTGTATATTGGCTTCAAATTTATAATTTTCTTTCTTAAGTGCCTTAGTGTCATGAATCGCACCCCTTTTTGCCCTTGCTTCTTTCCTCCTAAATATAACATTGTAAAGCCTTGTTTATCAATATGTCCTTGTCCCTCCCAGCGTAATTCTTGCAGTGCTGTAATATCTATTTTATACAATTTGAGTTATTTTCCTATTTCTAGCATTTTTCCTGGAGTTCCATAGTTCTTATGTTCCATGTGCTTATTTGCAACTCTTTATTTTTTTTGTCCTGTTGTCTTCGTCTTTTATTTTTGTTTTCTTGTCTATCTTTCTTTATTTCACTTTTGTTGTACCCGAGTTTATCTGCAGTCATTTCCTGTTTCTTTGCCTCGTCCGTCAAAGACTAATGTATCCTCTCATCCCTTGCTAGTTTTTTGAACCACCTCCAGGATGGTCCTCCAGCTGGTTGGTGTTTCTATTCCATCTCCTTTCTAGACCATCTGTTATCAGTTTGTTGGCTTTAATTTGGACACGTTTACCTTTCTTTATTTCATCTTTTGGTATTCTTCGTATTTACTTCTGTATTTGTAATTCCTCTGCCATTAGATCATTGTTTATATATATTTTTTCTTTTTTCACTTCTTTGTGTTTACTTTTGTTTTCCATATTTTTTGTTTCTTCTTCTTTGTTTGGTAGTCTGACTAAACATGTTTTATTTCCTAGATTCATGACTTCTTCTATATTTACGGTAATATTTAGCTCTTTTGTCATAAAATTTCCTATCACTTCTTTCAGTGTTCTTCTATTGTCATTCCCTGTATTATCACATTATTTTCTTTTCTTATTATATCCATCCTTTTAAGGCGTCCTTTTGTATCATTCAAATCCTTTTTGCTTTGTTCATTTTCTTTCCGAATTTCACTATTCTCTTGTTGTAGTTCTGCTAGTTTAGTTCTGAGTTCCCTCATTTGTTCTCTGTATTGTTTTTGTTCCATTTTTACTTTTTTTATATCAGTTTTTAATTCTTGTAACTCTATTTTAAAATTTTTTATCATTATTTAGTATTTAATCTATTTTGATTTCATCTCTGTGACTTTGAACAACTGTGCTTCTTTGTGTTTTTTACTGGGACCAAATTTTCTCTCTTTCTTTATTTCTTTTCCGATTGTCCTCAGATGTATTATTATCTGAATCCATATTTCTACTGCTAAATTAAAATAATGATCAGTTAGGTTTGGAATGTCTGACGTAGCAACGCTTACTTCTAGTTTTTAAAACTAATATATTAGCGTTAATTACCTAGGCCGGTTTTGTTTTTAGTTTTTTGTGTTGATAGTAAATAAAATTCCCTCCGCCTTCCTAAATTTATAGAAGTTATGCACTTACCTCTCTTGCAATGTCTGCTATAATTACCATTGCCACTTTTATTTTTCGGTTACACACTACATGCAAAATCAACAAAATTATCGACTCACAATAAGCAAAAACTGCAACTATTATAGGGCAGAATTTAAACATGTCTATTCCTTACACTAGAGATGTGGAATCCATCTATGTGTGGATTTAAGAAATTAATTCTGGTAAAAGCTTTAATCGTATGAAGTCACGTACCTATATTCAAGAGCAAAGGCTCGAACAGAGACATAACGATAGAGTTAATTTCAACTCGAACAAAATAATTCAAATCTATAAAAGATAATAACCACGCCGCTGGACTTGTATAGTATTCCAACATTTGACAGCTTTAAAATCGGTTCATAACAATGAATGACACTTCTTGTTTCTTGTCAGAGTATAGACAAATAACGCTAATTGATGTGGCGGTAACTATCAACAATTAATAATCTACATGTTAACCCTTAACTGGTCCGGTACTGCAGCAGTATCGTAACTGGTCCAGCGTAGTCTGCGAAACTGCTGTTTTCAAGAAAGCAAAACAACACTCAAAAATAATTTTTTTATTAAGAAAAAATGTTACAAACATACCCTGATATATTCATATAAAAGTGAATGTATTAGATTTGGGCATTATTTGGGTTAGGAAAAAAATATTTAAATAAAACTGACATCCATACAAATATTTGTGAAAAAGTACATAGTTTTGTAAAGTAATTAAAAAAATATATAAAAAACTGTTTTAAAAAAAAAATGTATTCCTAGGATAAATGATCAACCTGCACACTAAACAGAAAACTAGGTAAAATAAAAATCGATCAAAAATGTTTGTTTCCAGCATCAGTCAAACTTTACCAATTTGATATGCAATTTTTACGTAGTGGTTTTGTACATCCCAAACAAACAGACTTTTTGCAACGCAAGCACAGGTATTTTGTCATCCTACGATTTCTACTCGGACACAAACTGCTAATCTTACGTTTTTCTAAAATAAGAACATCAGTCTGATTGTCTTCTTGTTCTTCTTGAACTTACAAGTATCTGGCTAATTGTAAGACGTAATTGACGTGGAATTTTCGTCATTGTCGTTCGTTTTTTCATGTGATCTTGCACTAACTGCATAGCCAACTCCAAAGCAAAAACACTTTTTTCTTTTATTACTGAATTGTTTTTGTAACACTGATGTAGAATATGAATTTGCTATAGAAATGTGCAATATGCGTAAAACAATTGTTAAGCGCCATCTTTGGGTTCGACGGCTTGAGGTGCTTTTGGAGCATTTCTCATATAGGAAATCTACACCTCCCTTATTCTCATTATAATTAGAAATAATTTCTTGTTTTTCATTAGAGGGATCACTATAACTATGCATTGAATATACAAGTACTGTAGCCTTTCCCACTGTTCCTACATGAGAAATTAAGGTACATTCTTCCCTAAATCCATAAATTGTTCACCCTTCAGGTCTGTTTCTGTGGGGCAAAAAAGATGAAGGTATTTCAGCCTTATTTTTTTAGTGTGCCCACATAAGTCAAGTTTTTCGTTTGTCAAATATCCACTAATTGAATAGAAGAGTACCAATTATCAGCTGCGATATTTCGGTTGCTACCAAAGAGCGGTTCAGCTAAGCGCAACGCAGCTGTATAGGCTTTAGGAATTTTTTGTGCTCGTCACTGATACCAAATCCATCCGAGTCTTTTCCACTGTAGATATAAGCATTATACAAATAACCATTACGTGCATCCGTAAGACACTGTATTTTGAGTCCGTATTTAGTCGGTTTGTTAGGCATGTACATTTTAAACCGGCATTTATCTCGAAAACTTACAAGGATTTCATCAATTGTGGCAGATTGACCAAGTCCGTATACACTTTAATAATTTTCTATGAAAGTATTGAATATAAATGAAATAGCTGCAGTTTGATCATCTTTTTTGCGTTCCTTCCTGTCTTCAGGATTGTCGAATCGGATAGCAAGTAAAAGAACAGCAAATATTTTTTTGCTCATGACTGCTTTGAAGATTTCTCTTTCAGTTCCATCGGTTGCAAATAAACGGTCTATATTTTCGTGACTGGAGTTGAAAATGGCAGTGTAAACAAAAAGTCCCAAAAATGCTTTTAACTCAATAACATCCATTTCTCTAAGATGATGGATAGAACTAGCAGAATATTTCTCACGCATTGATCGTAATTTTGTGTTTGTATTTTGCTCAATATGTTGTAGAATGTTATCACTAAACAACATATTCCAAACAGACAAGGGTATCGCAGCCTCGCCGAGCTTTTTGGCTTTTTTTTAATTGGCACTTTTATGACAGTGTTGTGTTTACGTGTTCTAGATGAGGAGATAACTTCTGACGTACACCACATGTGTCGATTTTTACCATAAACATAGGTTTTGTTACTATCACTTACTGCTAATTCATTACAATCTCCAGGCTCGTCAGAATCAGAAAATTCCGAACATGTATCGTGTTCAGATTCAATGTTATGGTCTTCCGAAATATCATCTACATCACTGTCACTATCAAATTGTACCACTTTAAAAGAGATGTCTCATAATCGTCATCGCTGAAACGCACTTGTTTTGATGGCCCGGCCATAATTTCTAAAAATGCACGACACACAAAAAAGTCACACCAACAGTCCGGCGTCATCTGAGGAACTAGTCTCGACCTAATTGTTGCGATAACTTTTTAGGAACTGAGAGAAACTTGTCGCAAATACACCCACTTGTTAAGCTCCAATAGTTTAAGGATTAGATAAAAGTACTTGCCTGTAGGCAGAGCCAATTTCCAATAGAATATAATAAAAATTTGGAATCGTCTGTCAGACAACGCCGGACCAGTTAAGGGTTAAATACCACGAAAAGATTGTCACTAACCGCTATCTAGAAATACAAATGAGACAATGAAGAATGCAAAAGACCTAGTTAGTATTTATTATTTTATTGACTACTGGTGTTATTCCTAAAACCACACTAGAAAACTTGAAACAACTGAGTTTAAGTGAACATAATATAAAAGACCATCCAGAAAGCTGTACCACTCTCGACGTCTAGATGTGTACGAATTTTTTTGGGAAATACTGCAGCATACCAAATCACCTAGGATTCGTCATCACGGAAAGAGTCCTACCATAGTCCAATCTTTTCGATACCGCAGGTATCATAAATTAGTGAGTTCTTTCTTAGAAGTAGCGTTAGCTGTATAGCTTAAATCTGGAGAATTATAATGTAATAAACTTGTTCGTTACCTGTATTATAATTAAATAACTTAAATAAATACGAACTTGTTCGTTACCTGTATTATAATTAAATAACTTAAATAAATACGTTAATTGGCGTAATACTTTAGTTTAAAAATATTAAATCATTTTTTATCTTACTTTTAAGTGTCTCTTAATTATAGCACTGAAAATATAATAAAGGTTCGCCGTTACATTTTTATTCTATTTAATATACGTTCATGCCGCTGTTTATTATATGACTACGAAATTTATATTTTTCTATTTGCTTTATTTCCCAACTCAGCACAAATATTTCTGAATAATTTTTTTATATACTATTGAAATTTTATTTCCAATTTAGGGTAAATGAATAACTCAGAATTTTTTATACAATTCCGACTTTTTCAACGAATGGCGCTGCCGAGATCGATGCGATTGGAAATTTCAAATAATAGACCTGTATTCATATTCAAGTTGTACGGTACAAAAACGATACGCAACAAAGAACTCTATTGAATTGTCCATGTCGGCATCACAAACTCTTCCGGCTCGCCGCAGGCCGGAAATTGGGTCAGATATCAAACAGGAACCATCTCCTGACTCCTTCCGACTGATTACCGAATACATATGTATCGAGTTCTGCTCTTATTCCGAGCGTATCGATAACTAGACCATCAACTCGATTGCATTTTGCAACATTACGACGTTATGGGCCATGTTATGATTCGTGGAAGGTTTAAATTCGTACCTGATGACAGTCATAAAATTCTGGAACATTCGATATACTCGAAATATGATCATTATTATAACTGAGAGGCATAAGTTAGGGACATAGCTAAATATTAAAAAAAATATATTTCAACAATTATACAACTGCATAATCAATTAAGTCACTTAAATCAAAAATTGACAATGTTTTTTTGTTTTTTTTTTTAAGAAATAAATAATTAAATTAAATATATAAGTTGTTAATAGTTTACTGCCCCTTGAAACAAAGCTGAAATTACTTGAAAAATCTAAAAATTACTAGGCGCTATTTTTTATTTGAAATATCTGGGGAAGTCGATAAAAAGGCCGTATTAAGGTAGAGGCATCAGTACCTGACACTCTAAGGCACGTTAATGAGTTAATGACACTGATATTAAAATGTTAATTTTACTCAGATTTTTTTGTTCACCTAAGAAAATGTATGATTAAGTTTATTACTAATTGTACATGGAAAGGAGATTTTATTTAAATAAAACTTGCCAAAAAAATTTTATTTTTAAATACTTTTTGTCCCCAATACCTGGCATTGAAAATTTTGCAAAATTCAAAAAAATACCCAATACCTGACATATCAAAAAAGGTATTTAAATAAAAAAAAATTAAATTATTTATTCAAATATCAAATTAAAACAGGAAAACTTTATTATATCTGGAACTCTGTCTATTCCACGATTATTTAAACTTGCTGGTGCGTTGATCTTCTCGACAATATCAGTATGATCATATCATATTACATCCTCTTTATTTGGCCATTTCCACGAATTAAAGTTGCTGTTTACCATAACACCGAAATTTTCCAGGAAATTTCGTTTTGTTTTTTTCTTTCAGAATCTTCTTTTTATCAGAACCTGAATTTTCCTTGTAATTCCGCTTTGTTTTTTTTTTTCTTGCAGAATCTTCTTTTAGTCTCGTTTTCGTTTTCGCCCTTGCTTTTCCTGTTCTTTGAATTCTTTTTCCATTTTTTTCTTAAATGGTATTGTTTCTACTGAGTGGAAGTTGCAACAGAAGGCAACTTGTTACCGACTGTTTTTTCGTTTCTTTAGAACATGGTTTGTCGGGCCAAAACAATGCGTTCTTAAATGGAGTAGGGATTTTTCCATCAAGTGGTATATATTTTTTTAGACGATTTTTCAAGATGACTCTTGAAAGTTTTCTAAAGTAGTTGTATTGTTAACATTAAAATCGAGTTCAACAACTGCAACATCGCCACCTTGTGGATTATTAACCGTATCAAAATGTGGTTGTGGATCTTTATCTGTATTGCATTTATCCATGCTATTCTTCTTGTTATCTGAACGGTCTTCTTCTTTTGTTAAGATTTCAGGGTCATTTAATTTGGGAGCGATTAATGTGTTGAGTTGTTTTTTATTTTTGATCTTCAGCCAAACTTAAAAAATAATTAAATGTTGTATATTTCCGTTCCACGTATCCGAGTTTGCTGCAATAAATTCTTGTAACAAGCCAGGGTCAATGAAGGTCTCTAACATTTGTTGAAACGTTTTTTCTTGTGGACTTTCTTTTACGGGGAATGGATTATTGTGAATTTTTGTATTATTTGACTTGAAATATTTTTGGTAGTTGATGGAATCGGCGCTGAATGGGCACAAATCGGCAGCACGAAAACCATTTAATATAATTTTCGGAGTAATGGAATTTTCTATGGCTTTTGCTATAACTGGTCCAAAATTCTTCTTCTTCATTTTTGAACCAATGTTTTGTATTCTCCAATTGTTTACTTCATTTCTTCAGCAATTTTTTAGGGGTCTACTTTTAGGGGTATACTTATAGAAAGTTTCAGCGGTCATCCATCCACTTTCACTTTTACCAATTGCAAAGTATTTTGGCATAGAAGCAGATATACCCGATGGAATCCTTTCAGCGTTTGCTGTCATAAGAAGAGTAATGCCCTTTTTCTCGTCAGTCAAAAATTATTTTATCGGCGCATTGATGCCATATATTTAAACTATTACCCAAAGAAGCAAAGACCGTCAATACTACAGACTGAACTGTTTCAAATAGTCTTAGTACGTAAATTGTAGACAAATTCTGGTGTCACTATTGGAGTACTGTTAGCAATGGGAACCACTACCTTATCTCGTGGTTATCGAAACTTTTCATGACTCATGACATTTAAGCAAAAAAATATATTTTTTTCATTCAGTTCAATAGTGCGAAAAAACTACGCATTCTAGATAAAAGCATTCAACAGACAACTTTCTTGAAAATAATTTCTCTTTAAAATGATATTTTCTAAATTAAAAAATGTTTACAAACAAAAAATGTATAACAAATTAAATCGAAAATAAGCATGGTTTCAAATGTTTATAATTATAATTATTTTTTAATAATAAATTATAAAAAAAATTAAAGCATATTATTATTCCATAATAAAAGTTTTTAGGTAGTCACTACATTTGCGAAAGACTGGTACAATTATTCAAGTAGTTTTTAAACAATTATATTTGTTTATCGTTTGAGAGATTAGTGTATTTATTTTCAGAAGTATATTTTCAAATGGCTATACAGATCAACAGTTTTGTCACTTAAAAATGACTGAAACTCAAATTCAAAAATTCAAACTTAAAATGTTTTTCTTGGTATGATCCTCTTTACAATGTCTCAAATTTCATATTTTTTTAAAACTATAATTTTTAATTGTTTACATACAAACAAATTGATGCAGAATAAACTACCATTACCATTATATTAACAATATCCCTAACTTATGCCGCGCAGTATATATTTTGTTAACATACGATGTAGAATTTAATGTAACTTTTGCAGCAAAATTCAGGATTTTTAAATATGCTATATTACAATGTGTGTTAAACTATATTTAACCCTCTACTGCATGAGTAATTGCAAACATGAAATAAAAAATATTTTTATATATTGTGGTTTCTAATAATTTATAAAAAAGCATTATACACCAGTCTATTTGGGGAAAAAATATTGATTTCACTAAAAATCGTATACAGATATTTGAAGGTTTTAAAAAGTATAGGAGGGGTAGCTGATAAAAAGTAAGTGAAGACGTACAGCTGATTTTGCTTTTTTTTATTTTAAACAAACTTGGAAAGTGAGAAAGTCATTTTTTGCCTATAAAACGTTTCTTATGCAGTTTAGAGAAAAATAGTTAACACACCAATCATCGTAGACCTTAAAACATTCTTCAATTTGCGAGTTTTTAAATAAGAATACATAAATAATTCACCAAAATAGTTGCAAAAACCCTTATTTTGCAGTAATTTATAAATATTATTAACTTTATTTTTTGCATAATGTGATAATATAACTACCTAGCATTATGGTATGGTACATTCAACCTACTTAAACCTCTAAACGATTAACGGAATTCGCAGAAAACCTTTGGTTGTAGTAAAAGGGACGGTAAACTGCACTGGAGTTCTCCATAATGTTGTAACACTTTGCTAAATTTTAGGTATAAAATAAATATACAGTTACAGTGTATCCGTAAATTATGGAACAAATTCGTTATTTCCTAAATAAAAAGCCTTTTTAAAAAAATTTAAAACACGTCGATTTTTAAATTTAATGTTTTATATTTTACATTAAAATTTCATTATACAAGGTGATACACATTACAGTGATGACTCGGCTCTTTTTTTTTTAAATGTAACACCCTGTATATTAGGACATTTTTAGATCGATAAAAATGAGCTGATTCCAAAAAAGTATAATACTGGGGGTCTAACGGATATAATTTAAAAGATATGCGCTTAGAAAATAAATTATTTATTATCAATTGCAAAAAAGTAGCTTACTTCTAGTTTTTGGTAAACTGTAATAATTATTTTAAGTAACGTTCAATAACAATTAAGTATTACAATAATCGTATTGATTCGTAAATGTTCTGTATTATTGCTTAGAATTAATTATAAGTAGAAATAAATTTGAGTGTAAAGCAAAGAATTAAAATACTCATGATGATTGGGTATGGAGACAAATCGCGAACTCAAATGGAAGTGTGTAATTTATTTAATGATAAATATCCAGAAATACCTATCACGCAGTCAAGAGTAAGTAAGATTGAAAAGAAATTTCGAGAAACTGGTACGGTTGAAAATGCACGCAAATCAGGTCGTCCCTCTGTAAATTATGTTACAACATTAGATGTTCTACTTGCTTTTGAAAAAGATGCGCATACTTCTGTTCGTAAGGTTAGTAGTGATCTCGATGTTTGCAAAACAACGATACACAAAGTACGTAAAAGTAATTAAAGTAAGTAAAATGCACAGTTGTACAGAAATTAAACGAGGATGATCCAGATAAAAGAATACAATTTTGCGAAATAATGATGGATAACAGCCACCGAAACCCTCTCTTGGTTCAAAATATTATTTTTCCTGATGAGGCTACATTCAAATTAAATTGCGAGATCAACCATCAGAATTGTAGATACTGGGCAAAAAAAAACTCCAACTGTATGCGGAAACATCATACACAATACTTGCAAAAGGTAAACGTATGGGCTGGCATTGTAAGAAATAAAATCATTGGACCCTACTATTTCGAAGGTAATTTAAACGGGCCAGCATACCTTCAGTTTTTAAGTGGGTATCTCGTACCTACTTTAGTTAATTTATTCCCCAGTACAATTAATCTTGGAGGTTTTGATAAAAGTTTATGGTTCCAACAGCAACAAGCATTATGCTTTAGATGTTTTTTCGAATTTTTTCCGAACAGGTGGATTGGAAGACGTGGATATATTGAATGGCCAGCGAGGTCGCCAGACCTCAATCCGTTGGATTATTTTATGTGAGGTCTTTTAAAGAATGTTGTGTATAAAACGAAACCTGCAAATATTGGAGACTTAAAAACAAGAATTCGTAAAGAAATAAACACTATTTCTCAAATGCAACAAGGGCTACAATTCGAACATTTAAGATTCAGAAAATGTATTAATTACTGGATTACTTTCAAGTTATTTATTGTAATTTATTTATAATTTATTAATATTTTAAATCAATCAAAATTAATTTTCGAAGCGCATGTCATTCAAATTATATCCGTTAGACCCCCAGTATTATACTTTTTTGGAATCAGCCCATTTTTATCGATCTAAAAATGTCCTAAAATACAGGGTGTTATATTTAAAAATATAGTCGTTGACGTCATCAATGTAATGTATACCACCTTGTACAATGAAATTTTATTGTATAATGTAGAACATTAAATTTAAAAATCGACGTGTTTTAAATTTTTTTAAAAAGGCTTTTAATTTAGGAAATATCGAATTTATTCCATACTCTAAGGACACACTGTATATGTCATTAATCCATTTTTTATAGTTTCCATATTTTGTTACATTTCTTTCACCTACTTTTTTAATATTTTTTTTCTGAAACAAGAACATTTTGTCAATTTAAATAGTGATAAAATTAAAAAGACAGTCAAGATTTCCTTTCACGCAAAAACAGTCTATGTATCTGTTGATACGTATTTCGCTTTAATAAAGCTCATCAGAACAGTTATTCATAGGCTTTCTCAACGTGAAAATTAATCTTTTCCTGTCTTTGGGAAGCAACGATAAAATGGCTTCGAAACGGACGCAATAGCGACATCTGATAGTAAATCCGTAAAATAGTTTCGAAACACAATTCAGATAACTGCCTTAATCTGAACCTTCTATAAATGCAAGGTATAACAGACGCTGATAAAGATGTTAATAGAGACATGGGGAATCTAAAATTTGCATTCCACGACATGTCTCCTCAGCTAAGCAGAAATCGTAAGCGAATTGGTTTCTTGTACTCATACAGAGTAGATCCGAATAAAAATAAAATTAAAAAGACAGTCAAGATTTCCTTTCACGCAAAAACAGTCTATGTATCTGTTGATACGTATTTCGCTTTAATAAAGCTCATCAGAACAGTTATTCATAGGCTTTCTCAACGTGAAAATTAATCTTTTCCTGTCTTTTCCTGTCCTTCTTTCCTGTCTTTTTAATTTTATTTTTATTCGGATCTACTCTGTATGAGTACAAGAAACCAATTCGCTAACGATTTCTGCTTAGCTGAGGAGACATGTCGTGGAATGCAAATTTTAGATTCCCCATGTCTCTATTAACATCTTTATCAGCGTCTGTTATACCTTGCATTTATAGAAGAATCAGATTAAGGCAGTTATCTGAATTGTGTTTCGAAACTATTTTATGGATTAAATAGTGATGTTTAGATTGACCATATGTCTGTTAGAGTGTACCATTTTTAAGATGTCTGCGATTACGGGTTAAAGTTAGGGTTTTGTTAAATACATTTATCTCCTTATTTTCAAATGAAAATACTTTAAATGAAAATAAAATAATTGTGGGAAACATTTTAATTTGTTTATGTACGGTGTCCAACCATTTGAAAAATTTTTATCAAACATAATTAGATTACAACAAATCGGCATTCCTAATGGTCATTAGGCTAATTTGCTTAATGTGTTTAGGATCTTTGTAAGTGGTTATATTATATTTAACGTCTCAAGCACAACAGTTAAAAATTGTTTCAAGTGACCATCATGCCTAGACGTAGATTAGATTAGATTAGATTATGTGAGGTCGTTAAGGCCATGCGGCCTCACCGCACTTCGACCTATAGAGATCTTTTGTGCATACCTTAATCTAGTTAAACTCTAGAATGCCAATACTTCTGATGAAGTTGATTAGCTTCCTAGGTGACTTGTTTCCTATGTCAGAGGACGCCAGACTGACCTCTCCTAGGAATTTTAGTCTTTTGCAGAACAGTGCTACGCAGTTGCATAGTATATGTTCTGCCGTTTCTTTTTCATTGTGACAGAAACGACAGTTCTCACTATCTGATTTGCCCATCTTCTTGAAATGATATCTCAGAGGGCAGTGACCAGTGAGAAGGCCAGTGACCATTTTGATATCTTTTTTACTCATTTCGAGAAGGCGGTTTGTTGCAGTAGGCGACACTTTTATGAGCCTTTTTGCTTGCCTTTGTCCTGGTGTGTTAGACCAATATGATCTTAGTTGATTGAGTTCCCAGGTACGGAGTTCCTCTCTGATGTGGCTTTTCGATAGTCCACAGAAGGGTTCCGGACCCTGGAATGGGGTATTAGCTCCTTCTTTTGCGAGGCTGTCAGCTTCCTCATTTCCTGCAATTCCCTTGTGACCTGGCACCCACATCACAGTTACATTGTTGCGTTCCGCCAGCTTCTTGAGAGATTGTTTACAGTCCCAAACCAACTTCGACTCACATGTAAATGACTTTAGAGCCTTTAAGGCGGCTTAGCTGTCTGATAAAATAAGGACTCTTGCCCTACGGGTGTCTCGGTTGAGACATTCTTGGGCACTTATGTCTATAGCATGTATTTCTGCCTGGAAGATAGTTGGGGCGTTTCCAAGAGATTTAGATAGCCTGAAATTGGGCCCAGTAACTCCCACTCCTGCCCTTTCATCTATCTTAGATCCATCCGTATACCATACGAGTGAACCTTCTTCCACTTTTGGTTCAATTTCTTCACCCATTTGGTGGTTTTTTATGACCACTTCAAAGGGTGTTTCAAAGTCGAATTTGACTGGCATAACATCTGTCGGCATAGACGTAAGTTGGATATTGATGAATTAATTGCAAATGTGCATAAATACTTTGCCATGAAAAGAGACAATGGTGGACCTTTAAAGTCATTTTTATGTATAAATCAGTGCGTTTGTGATGCACTCGGGATAAATAAAAGTAAGCTAAAAGCTGTAATGAAGACTGTCAGAAATTCTCACGAAGATCTTATTGTGACTGAGTTTCACGAAGACAAGAAAACAACTCGAAAACATTATAGGAGCATTGACTTACCAGAGGGAGAAAATTTTGAAATTCTCTTTCTTTCTTTCTTTCTCCCCTTCCTTTTACCCTAATAGGGTGTCGGATTTGGGCTAGCTATTTTAATTTCCATTTACCCACCTCTTCCATTCTTTTCTGTTTTCTGCCATTCTTTTCAGTTCCTCGAGTGATTTTTGTTTAAGTTTTCCCGCCTCTACTACTTGCTGTATCCATTTTTTTCTTGGTCTGCCTCTTTTTCTTTTTCCGATGTTTTTTGCTTCATAGATTTTCCTTGTTATTCTATTGGATTGCATCCTCATCATATGCCCATACCAGTTCATTTGTCTCTTTGCTATTTTGTTCATTATCGGTTCCTGGTTTGCCATTCTCCTAATAGTCTCGTTGCTTAATCTATCCCATTTTGTCTTTCCAACTATCCTTCTTAGATGTCTCATCTCCATTGCGTTTATCCTGCTCTTATGTTTTTCCAGAATTGTCCAGTTTTCACTTGCATAGAGCACAGTCGGTATCACTATTGTGTTATATATTTTTATTCTTGTTTCTCGTGCAAGTTCTCTTTTTCCCATTATTGGGGCTAAAGCATAATATAACTTGTTTGATTTCTTTGCTCTATTTGTTATTTCCCAGTCTATTTTTCCATCATTAGTTATTATACTTCCCAGGTATTCGTAAGTTGTTACTATTTCCAATTCTGAGTTTTTACATTTTATCTTTATTTGATTATCTTCCTTATCTCCTTTGCCGCTGATTATCATTATCTTACCTTTTTCCTCGTTTATCTCCATTTTAAGTTCTTCTATTTGTTCTACCCATATATCCATTAGTTTCTGCATTTTATTCTCGGAATCTGCTATTAGTACTATGTCGTCTGCATACATTAAGGACTCTATTGTTACCGGTTGTAATCTGCGGTAACCTATTATTGTCTGTAGTTGATTAGTTCTGACTCTAGTGTTTCTTATCAATTCGTTCATTACTATTATGAATAGCAAAGGGCTGAGACTATCTCCTTGTTTAATACCTCTCTTCCAATTAAATGCTTCCGATCTTTCCCCTGTTATTTGTACCCTTCCTTTTACCTCTTTGTAAGTACTTTCTATAATTTTTATCAATGCATTAGGTACGTTAATTTTCCTCAAGCATTTCCCTATAATATGTCTTTCTATCGTGTCAAATGCTGCTCTTAGGTCTATGAATGCTAATACTATTTTTTTCCCCGTATCTATGCTTCTTTCTATTAGGTTTCTAATGATATATATGTTGTCATTTGTCTATCTTTCCGGTCTAAATGCCATTTGTTCGTCTCCCAATACTATTTCTACTTCTTGTCTTAATCTCTTCTCTATTATTTTCGTATATATTTTAAAGCACACCGATGACAGGCATATTGCCCTATAGTTGTCGCAGTTTACATGTTCTCCTTTTTTGTATATTGGCACGATGATATTGTTCTGCCAGTCTTTAGGGATTGTTTGTTTTTCCCACGCCTCTTTATATATTTTCCATAGCCAGTTTATTCCTTCTTCTCCCATGTATTTTACCATTTCCGGTTCAATTTCATCATCTCCACCTGCCTTGCCTATTTTTATATTTGATAATCCTTCTATTACTTCTTCTCTACTTATTTGCTCTGGCTCTAAATTTTGAAATTCGCAAAATATTATTTCGAATGCGTTAAAACAATCAACATGTCAGTTTAAATACTTTACTGGCCAAAATAAGAGAAGTTTCAAGAGAGAGTTTCAAAAGAACAAGTTTCCAAAATTAAGAGGACTAGCCTTTAAAAAGTGTTGAGAGATTAAGGATTTGAATTTAAAAAAGAAAATAAAAAGTTACTTTTATGCGAAAGAAGTAGTGTGGTTCACAAACGAATAAAATTTTTGAGCGAATATACTAGATTTAAATCTGAAAATGCAACATTTGTATACTTAGATGAGACATGGATATTTGCAAATGGTGGAATTAAAAGAATTTGGCAACACGACTGCATAAAATCAATTAAACACACATATAGCAAAGTCAAAAGATACATAATTCTTCATGCAGAAGGGAAAGAAGGCTTTATAGATAATTCAGATTTAATTTTTGTTTTCAAAATCAAAATCTGCTGATTACCATGAAAACATGAAAGCAGCAAACATGTTTGTTAAATGGCTTGAGGAGAAACTGTTACCTAGTCTGTGTGAACTAGCGGTTATAGTTTTAGATAATGCACCTTATCATTCGGAGAATTTGGGGAAACAACCAAAACAGTCGTGGAAAGTACCGAGCATAAAAAATTGGTTAGTTAAATATAATATCAATTTTTTGGAATACGCCTTTAAATCAGAGTTACTGGAAATTTCCAAACGTAACTAAAAACCAACAGTTTATATAGTTGATCAAATTGTATATTGTTGATTACCGCCATATCACTGCCAGTTTAATCCCATCGAACACATCTGGGGTATATGTTAAACGTATTATGATAATCACGTTGGATGCAGTGGATACAGTGACGATGCTGTTAGAGAAATGTGGCAAGAAGCTCTTAAAACTGCAACTCCAGAAATATAGGCCGAAACTGTAAATAAATGTGAAAAATTAATAGAAGAGTGGGGGATCCAGGAAAATAAAATTAGTGAAATTAATCCAGTGAGTATAGATTTACATAATGATAGCGGTAGTGAATTTAGTGACAATGATGATGATGTATAAATTTAAATAATCAATAAGTACACTATTATATTGTTATTTACAAAATAATTGTACAGGAGGTTAACCATTATATTTATACATTCATTATTAGCCAAATAAACAATAATATTTAAAATTCCATATGAATATTTGCTCATTTTATACAAATTACTTTAACTGATTATAAAGGCAAAAAATATTCTAAACAAAGTAAGTAATTAAAAGGATTATGGAGAACTCCAGTGCAGTTTACCGTGCCTTTTACTACAACGAAAGATTTTCCGCGAATTCCATTATTCGTTTAAAGGTGTAAGTTGGTTGAACGTACTGTAGTTAAAGAGTTACTAAATTTTGCTAAATTTCAAACAAATAAACCAAATATTTTTAGGTTATTAAATTTGTTTATCCCGGAAAGCGATTATTGAAATAAATGTTCTTTCCCAGACAGTAGCTTTGGACCTATTCTGTAAATTAAAATAGATTTGATAAGCATTCATTTTTAGGGCATGTTGTAGAAAACTGCAACATTCTATTTAATTTAATATTAAAAATCAGTTTGGAAAAAGACTGGATTTTTAGCTTATAAACAATTTTAATAACTTAATTAATTAACTAAATAAAAACATAATCCGTATTTTATTTTGTGTTCATTTTATCGCTGTAACTCTGACATCAGTTTAGAATTCAAAATATAAAATACATTAGGCAATTGGTAGATCAACCATCCTCTAATCCCTTAATATTGTATAGAGGTATTTAGTTATTCACACGAAATGAGAATCCAGTAGTTATATAAGACAATATCCGGACCATATTGCAGATCACGTGGCTTTATCAGAAGAATATAGGCCTTACTCCAGCACTTAGAACGAGTTGTATGGGCCCATCAAAGAGCTTCGATGTATAAACGTATATAATTAAGAGTTAGTGAGGTGTAAAGAGAACATTGGACCCCCAGCATCCCAAAGGATCTCATCCTTGAGATAAATGCCTCGCCTTCTAAAATTGCACGCTCTATAGTCCTCGAAATTTCGTCTCCCTTACACAAATATTGTTCATTGCATAAAAGTAACTACGGGGTATTTTATACGGGGTTACGTTCAAGAATACCACTTTTGTAGCCTCATTCGTATAAATCTAATATTTTGTTAATAAATAAATTTAATAGTATGTGGATTAATGATATATATTATTGACTAAAACTTTTAACTTTATTACTAAACCACGATAGCCCTTTTTTAAATCATGCTGATATTGTGTTGTATCTATAAATCCATCACCCAGTTCTTTGCGTCTACTGCTGGAAATAGGCCTCCCTCATTTTTGTCCACTGTGCTCTATCTTAAGTACTTTTCATCCAATTTCTTGATATTTTCTTGAGATCGTCAGTCCAACGAGTAGCGGGTATTCCTTTACTTCTTCTGTCTAACCTCGACCTCCACTCAAGCAATCTCTTCGTTCACCTTTCATCACTGATTCGGGTGACGTGTCCAGCCCAGTTTCATTTGAGTATGGCAATTCGGGAAATTACATCGGTAAATTCTATTCGGATAGCCAAGCGGGCTGGGCGGCTGGCTTCTCCTTCGCTTCAATGCGAGAGATGTCAGTTCAAATCCCCGGCTCGGTGAACAGAAAACAAAAAGGCTAACGCAGTAGTTTAAAATTCTAAAATGAATCTGCGGCTTAGTCTAGAATATGCTGGTATCTGATCGGCCTATGGTGGAGCAGTACGGCAAGAGATAAGGGCTTGCAACTAGGTGATACTCCTCCATAGATCCCTACCGGAAGGGCGTGGAACGCCTAAATACCGGGTATATATATATATATATATATATATATATATATATATATATATATATATATATATATATATATATATATATATAAATTCTATTCTTCATCTTAAGTCTTCATTTCTAAGTCGGTCATGAAGCGATATACTTAGCATTGACCTTTCCATTTTTCTCTGAGCTATTTGCAGCATTTTAGAAGTTGTTGCTGTCAATGTGAAAGTTTCAGCACCATAAGTCATCACAGGCAGCAAAGATTGGTCAAATGTGTCACTTTTTAAAGAAATTTGTATATTGCTTTTAAAAATGTCTTTGAGTTTTCCATAGGCTACCCATGCTAGGTTTATTTTTCTTTGTAGTTCACATGTACGGTTGTCTCTTGTGATCTTTATTTAGTGTCTAAGGTATATGTATTTTTTCAACAGCTCTACTTCGTTGTCTCCAATATTGATATTTCTTCTAGGTACTAGGGTTCGCATGAATTTTGTTTTGAAGATGTTTATTTTATGACCCACACTAACTAAAGTTCATGTAGCATTGTAGCTATCTCCTCGAGGTTGTCCGAGAACAAAACTATGTCCTCTGCGAATTTTAAATTTTTTAATCTTCTACCGATCAATGTTGAGGTCTTTCTCTTTCCAGTTAAATTTCTCTATCATTATCTATCAGTCAGCCGCTACGATAATCTGGAAGTTCCAGAGTCTTGAAACATACATTCCTCATGGCCCAACTAAGAAATGTGTTTAATTGGGTGTTAATATATCAAGGGTCACCAAACTTCCAGCTTATTCTAGATAGAGAGGATAACGAGTCCTTAAACTTGGTATATAATTCCTTACGGACATATTTATACGGTTTGTTAAAATTAAAGTTAAATTCTACAGAACAATACACGTCTGATAACGTCGAATCGTCTGTGATTCGAGCACACATCGAGCAAAAAGACAGAAGAGGGAATGTAAAGGTAGTGGGGACAAAATTATTGTTAGACATTTTAGAAGAGAAGTGCCATTTTGAGAGGCCACATTAAACAAGGAAAGAGAATCTCTTTCCTTATTTAAGAAATCAAATTTAGTTGGTTTATGTTATTGTTTGTCCCAACTGTCACATGAAATTTAATATTTAATTAAAACTTTCTCGTCTAAGACACATTCTCCCTCCAGCTCCAAAACAGCTCCCTCTTGTTGATTATGTTAGGCTACCAATCAAACCCTTCTCCGTTGTAAGTATCAACCTCTCAGCATACCAGTAACTCTTCCGCTAAAACACGATCAGGTCTCTTTTACCAGTACTCGTTCAACAAACTCCAAAATTCTTTTCTTTCTTTCATATACTAACAATCTCCTGAGACCCAAGTATTTTTTTTACTTGGTGTCGCAAATATTTTTAATAGTTATAGTTCTTGTGACTTGCTCACTTGGAATTTATGAAATCAAGGAGGTATTGGACTTCTCAACTTTGACCTATCTCTCGTTCCAACCTTTCAGCCAACCACTTCTTACTATTAACAAACTGGTACTTTTTTCTTAACTGACTACACAAAACTTCACTTGCTTCTTTCGGATGCCCATCACATACTAATCTTTTCTAATCCAAACTTTCAAACATTCACTCTCTTTCAACCTCATTCGAAACTCGCTAACCAATCAGAAAATTACTATATCCCGCCTCTCATTTTACATCAGAAAAACCTAAGCATCGCTTCTAAACAACTAATCTTTAAAAATGATAACGGTTTTATCTTATACTTTCTAAATACAATAACTACCTGGTGGTTTTTGGCCTTTCCAGCGAAACAAAACACACGGCTTTTAAAATCTAATATCTACAAATACCGGGAAACAAAATTGTCTATTTACATTTAAGTATTTACTAATGTTTTTCAGTCCTTCGGGGTAAAACTAATTATGGATAAACTCACTGCTTAAAACTAACTTATAACAAATATTTACAAATCGATATACAGGGCGTTGCAAATTTATGTGCCCGCATTCTATAACAAACTAAAATTTTTATTTTATCTTTGATTGATAAAATGAAACATAACAAAATCCCCGCAGTGTTTTGAGATACAAATTTTTTTTTATAAGTGCACCAAAAAAAATATTTTCTCTCTACAAAAAAAATTTTTTTCTTGTTATCCTTTTATCCTAACTTAATTCTTTTACCCTACCTTGAAAATTTATAAATTTGTCTTTATTCGTGGTATTTGTATATATTGTGGATATTATAAATTCCTCGGATCTTTTCTAATTCCACATGCCTTAGATCATAACTGTTTATTCCATTTTCATTGTGTACGATATATGGACCCTCGAAAATAGGAATTTGTTTTGTGCAAACGTCCCCAGTGAGATTTAATACTCGTAACGCCCTTACAAGCACCTTTTCTCCCTTCTAAAAAGTCACTGGTCTTCGTCTTCTATTGTGACTTTATCTTTGGAGATATGTCTCATTACTGCGCTGCAGCCTCCTATGCACAGTTTCCAAAACTCGTTGATATTTCCTCTGCTCAGGATCTTCCCATGGCCGTATTGGCATCACACCCTTCATAATATATTCCGGAGTCTCTTTTGTTACCGTACTTGGTATGGTGTTCAAGTAATTTTCTATTTCTGTCACTTTCCTATCCCATCGTCGATGTTGTCCATCGGTAGCAAATGCGAAGGAATTTCGTAGTCTCCTGTATAAAACGCTCTGAAGGATTACTTTAAGGATGTCTGATACTGACAAAATTTGTCCCTATTCCCCTGTCTTGAAGCTGTCCCTTGAAACGATCACTCCGGAAATACGTCGCATTGTCTAAGAGAATTCTTCTTGGTGTTCCTACGGTGGCTATAAAATTGTTAATATTTCTCATTATTTCTTCCCCTTTTGTCGTATGGCAACTGTATAACTTTACATATTTGTAAAATATATCAACCATCACCAAAATATGTTTGTTCCTTTACATGGTCATAATCAGATCACTTAACATATCTATCGCTACAATATCCAATTTTTGACGAGATGCAATTTTTTTGCAATATTTTTATTTCTCAAATGTCTGCTTTTATATTTTTGACATATTTCACATTTTTGGTTAACTTCTTTGGCAAGCCGGTAATCTTTTCTGCAGATATAGTTTTCTCAAAAAGCCAACCAAACCTTCCTGCTACCGATATGTCCATTGTCCTCGTGTAATTTCTTTTTGATCCTTTCTGTCAATGTCTGTGTTACCAAATATAGTTCCTTTTCATCGATTCTCTTGAAAAATATATCATTTTCCCTCTCCGCTCTTCTTTTCTCTCTTTCCTCCAGATCTTCTTGATTTGCTCTTATTTCGTTTAACGAAAATACACTTTCCTCTTGTGTCAAAATATTTGGTCCCACATGAAAAGCAACTGCTCCTTTTTTTCCGGTATCTTCATCCCGTGTGATAGCGTCGGCTATAATGTTGTCTTTTCCTTTTATATATCGAAACTCAAAATCATACTCCTGTAGTAACAAAATGCCTCTATGTATGCGATTGTGAACCAATCGATTTTTCATGATATGCACCAAAGCTGCATGATCTGTTTCGATTGTGAATAGGGATGTTCACTAATTTTTAAATATAGTTAAATTCAATTAAATTCAATAGATTATAAAATATATAAAATAATATTAAACATGAAATTGTTTAAAAATATATATTTTTTAAGAAAAATCAATTCTTAATTTTAATTTTGATGGAGGCTAGAAAAACGGCTCCTCGCAGCGAGGCTACGGTGTGTGACGTCAGCAGTCGTATCGGCAACTTGTTGTGTATACGTATTTACGAAGTGTAACCAGTTCTTTAAGTATTTATACAGTGATAATGAAGCCAAATAAGTGGTGTTTGCTACAAAGAGAGGAAAAACTAGAAAAGGCAGTTATTATGCAAGTTAGAAAAAAAAATAAATGCAAATATCTGTACCTCGGAAGGAATCAACACTATGTTCATTTTTAAAACTTTATAGGAGAGCAGTTTTAAACTCTTTTTCACCAAAAAGTATTATTGCTGCAGCTATTTATTGAGATATCGAAACAATATTTTAATAGAACATTCTGTTTATTGTTATTTACATAATACATTTGTTATAATTAAAAACAAATTTGTTCCTGTGTTTTTTAACCCTTTTAACGGACATGGTGTTGTATCCATCTAATAAAGTTATTGTACTGTAAGAATTAGTATGGGGTATTCAATAAAAACTACAATCCTATTTGACTTTTACTGATAAAATTTATTTAACCATACAATTTACCTTTACAAATACAAATAATACATCTATGTATTTAACCAAAATGGCATTTTAGGTACAAACCACTCAGTCATCCTCAAGTAAGTCTCCTTCTGGATAGTCACTATTAGTATTACTAGTAGGTATGCTTTAAGTTTTGATAAAAATCATGGCAAAATGTAGGAACATATGACAGTAATGCCAATAGATCGTTATACTTTTGTTGTGATATAAGTATTGGACTTTGTGATACCAGTTGCAAATCTTTTGGCAATGTAAGGTGTCGCCTTCGAAACCTAACAAAGTCAATCTCCTGGTTTTCGTCATGAAAATTACTTTTTAAAAACAGAGTTCCAATGCTGTTTTATTTAACTTGCAGTTAAACACAGCTTAACAGAAGAACTTGTTGTTTGTTAATGTTTTTTTTTTCTATTAACCAAAGGCGGATTTTAAGATGTTTTGACATCATACAAAGACCTTAAATTTTTAAAACCTTCTAGTTCCATATTATGTACGGTATATTTCATTGAGGTTTGTCTTACTAACTGCTGCCAGTCCCAGGGCGTGTAAATAGAAATGTTAAGTTTTTTCTCTTTCGCTCTATCAGCGCATGGACAGTGTTCGCCTCCATGTGGGTATTACTCTTTAGTAGAAACTTCTGGATGATAATTTTTACTTTTTAAACAAGTATTAATGCTAACATTTTTATTCTGGCCGTAACATTTGTAAGACCATAGTATGATTTCTTCTATGTTACTGTCAGGAATGACGGTATCTGCCCATTTTAGTAATGCAGATCTTATTTCATTTCCACTACGAATAGTTTATCAGAACTTTTGTCTATATCAGACTGATCTTCGTTATCAAAACTCAAGGCATCTCTAATAATATGCTCTTCATTTAAAACATAATTGCTTGGTGTATTATTTGATTCTGAAATTAAACAAGGCGTATAATATTGGTTGTAAAAGATTTAATAATATTTCTAGTCTAAGGTTAGTATCAAATTACTACATTACCCTTTTGAGGTTATGCTTTTTAATAATTTAAAACTAATGAGCAAAAAGGTAGCTTATCTGTAAATTCAGTAGAAGAATTCGCACAACTTTTTAGTAGGTACTTCAAGAATCTTTCTCCTACGAGAATTATGGTTCATTGTTCTTATTATTAGTAACAAACCACTGTTAACACACCATAAATGGCAAAAGTATTATTAGATCAGTAACAGTCTACCTCTCATCATAGAGATATGCGCGGCGGTAATTCACATGCTTAGAGGGACAAAACATTAAGTCCACATGGTGTTTTATCCCTCTAAGTAAAAATGGCCTTGGTGTTCTTTTAAAGGTCACTTTCTTTATCAGCAAATGGTTTAGGACCTAGACCTATTCCTTTAAATAAAGTTATCAAAGTTAATTTTAGTCTGTAAGTGTCAAAATTGAAAAAATGGACATAGTGTTGTATCCCTCCGAGGTACAGATATAAAAACCTGTGGTTTGAGAATTTTAAGTGAATATGGTGTTAAATTATTTGGAACTATAATAAAGATCTTCTCAGAATTGTTTTAAGATGTATTTAGACACCCAGGAACAAAACACCACTTATTTGGCTCCATTATCGGTGATTAAATACTTAAAGAACTGGTCACACTTCGTAAATACGTATACAAAACAAGTTGTCGATACGACTGCTGACGTCACACACCGTAGCCTCGCTGCGAGGGGCCGTTTTTCTAGCCTCCATCAGAATTGAAATTAAGAATTGATTTATCTTAAGAAATATATATTTTTAAACAATTCTATGTTTGCTATGTTTTTATATATGTTATAACCTATTGAATTTAACAATATTTAAAAATTAGTGAACATCCCTATTGTGCTCCCAATAGATGAAACCTTAGCTTATTTACACAAAAAATTACGCTAGCAAACTCCAATTCAGTCACACTGTATTTTCTTTCGTGTGTTTTTGTCACCCGGGAAATAAAACAAATTGGCACTTCTTGGTTGTTTTGTATCTGCCACAAAACTCCTGCAAATTTTTGTATAGACGCATCGGTTCGTGGTATAGAAGTTAATTGTACATGGGATGATATATTTTCGTTTCTTTCGAGAATTCTTCTTTTAATGTTTGGAAAGCCTTCTCTTGTTCTTCTTTCCAGTTCCTTTTAACACCTTTCTTCAGTAATTGTATTATTGGAATCTCCTTCTGGGTTAAATCAGGAATTAATTTTTTGAAATAGTTGATCGTACCGAGAAAACCTCTCAATGTTTTCAAATTCGTTGACCTTGCGTATTCATCTATAAAATTTACCCGGTACTCAGCTAAACTAACTATTTTTGTGTCCAATTTAAAACTTAAATAGATCAGATCACTTCTTTTTGAAAAAATTTACATTTTAGATTAATTGACATAAATTGATTTGAGAGATTTTTATTTATTTTATAAAATAAAAATAGGTAAAACGTCTTTTTTTAATAATTTTGTTAGATAATAATTAATTGCCAAATAATAAATATAAAGATTTTTAGTAAAAACGTCTTTATTTGTAACTATTTATAATCTGGCTTTTTAAACGCAAACACTTGGATGGGATGTGGAGTAAGTAACACTAAGCAGCAAACCCCTATCATTTGTAGTGCTGCTTATCCAAAGGTATTCCGATACTGTTTATTCTTTATACTGTTACGTAGCCCTTTTTATTTTCTGATCAAGATTTAAACAATCAATTCACTAAATCATTCACAGTGAAGTCTCAGTCGCTTGGCTATCTAACCCACGATTTTATTCTAGTCGTAAAAAAGCCTTTTATGTATTTTTAAAAGATTAATAAATAGTTAAATTGATAATCCTACAATGCAAATTAATTTGTATTCTGTGATTTAAAATTATCTTGGATAAAAAATATATTACCCAAAAAAAAATTATATTAAACATTAAACTTTTACTTACAGTTTGTTATATAAGTAATCAGAAGCCTGAGAATTTATTAAGTCTTCTGACTTGTTGGCGCCGTTCGTTACTATTACAGGTTTAACCCTTTAAAGGACAGAACTATTTTTTTTGTAAAAATATACTTTTGAATAGCTTATGCATCGTTAACAAGACACAGCGCCTATAAGTTCTTTTGGAGAGTTCCTTTAAGATCGCGCACGTAGCGTTTCGGGCACATAGCGTTTCCACTCCAGCAATTGGGCTGCGCGTTCACATTTTCATACACAGATAATTTCAGTTTGGTTCGGTGAAGATATGATCTCGCCTTTCTCAACAAAAATTATGTGCAATTGCTCTTCTACTTAACAATGAAGAATGAAAAACTGTGTTAAAAAGAAGGTTTGAAGTACATCCAATGCTAAGAGAAAGGAAGAATGAATGTGAATACTGGACTTTATACAGAGAATTAATTGATGACGATAAAAAATAATATTTATATTTTAGAATGAATAGGATTTAGTTTAAATATCTTTTAAATTTAATTTCACCTTCAGTTAAAAACAAAATACTACATTTAACGAAGCCATACATACCAAACTAAAAAGTATTTTTAAAAAGAAGAGGTTTACTTCCATACAAAAGTCCTAATTATTTATCACTTCCGTGATTAATTGTCACAAAGCAATAAAAACACATGCATAACTGACAATATAGCCTCGAAAATTATTTTTTTAAATACTCTGTATCAAAATTAAGCAAATACCTAAATAAACAAGGGGAAAACGACGGACATCTAATTCACATTATCCTTACCAACCGGTTACGGCTCGTTACGTAGCCGTCGGCATCAGTAAAATATTGTTTTAAATATACTGAACGGAAACGTTGTGTCTGAAAAGCTATGTTCCGGACAGTGTGCGTTGTTCATATTTAAAACCATTTAAATTATATT
This sequence comes from Diabrotica undecimpunctata, assembly GCF_040954645.1. NCBI lineage: Eukaryota > Metazoa > Arthropoda > Insecta > Coleoptera > Chrysomelidae > Diabrotica > Diabrotica undecimpunctata. Next base: position 103,308,076 of record NC_092806.1, read on the forward strand.
TTTCGGAAACTAAACGCGATGTGCTGGAAACGCAACGTGCACGATAATATGCCACGACCTTAAGTGTGAACCGGCATTGAAAGTTGAGTTCGGTGAAGGTACAGACTTTTTTCTAAAGGAAAAAGTGCTGATCAATTTATCAGCTAGTTTACTGCGGAACTAAAATACAGTCATAGGCTTAGGACTTGAGTATATTTTTTAGTCTCCTTATATAAAATATAGCTGTTAACTATTGCTGCGTCTAAAAGGTAGTAAAATATTTTTACCCACCAATATCTTGATTTTCGTGGGACGGAGTAGTAAGCATGATATTGATCGAATTGATCTACACCCATGTATTTGTTATAATCGGCTGTTACCTCAGAACATGGTACTTGATCTTTATTTCCTGTTTTGTTTGTTATTAAAACCTGAGTTTTTTCTTAAAAATTATTTAGAAAGCTGACAACACTAATACATTTTATACATAAACAAATATTAAATACTTGGTAAGGAACTACTCAATACAATTCTTGTATATTAAAACACCGTGTTCTTTGCAAATTGAACACTTACACTTCTGACAAATTTATGTGCTCATTCTTGCAATGTGTGAAGGGCACTCGGAACATCTCCTTTTCTTTCTATAAGCCAAATCTATCCCTTAATTTTCTTGAGGAAACTCGATAAAATTACCCATATGTCTTCGGATTGTGTTTGTAAGTTTAGGGTTTCTAGCCCTTCTTTTCATAAATGGTAAAACTATCTCATTTACTAAATCTTTAAGAAAGTATCGTTTTTTATTTGTTTTTCCTGCAGCAAAATTTATATTTTGATTTGTATAAAGGAGAAACGCGTTAATAGCTGCTACATCCATAATGTTGTACCGAACGGTAAGAGGCCAACGTCTAGTTTGACGCTTTACCGTGTAGTTACCGATCATCTGGTCCATTTTATCAACCCCATCTTTTGATTGGTTGTAAAATTTGATAATTTCGGGCTTCTTTCCTTGACTCTCAATATCTACAGATTGATCATGTTGCGTTAAACTAAGAAGAATGACAGCTTCATTTTTCTTTGGCACGTAACTTACCAAAGTCAAATTAACATTGAATTCAAAAATAGAGGAAAAACGCATCTTTCTTTTGAAACTTGAAATTCGTATGGGATCTCTTTCTTAGTTTTTCGTAATGTCTTAACACAAGTTACTTCTATAGACAGTAAATGCTGTGCTAAAGGGATGCTAGTAAAAAAGTTGTTAATTGTCAAGTGGCGACCAGAATTTTTTATGAAAGCCGTCAAGGACCTTACAACATTTTTCCCTGCATTTTGTTGAATATTTTCACCAGGTTGGCGACCTAAGTATATCTGCCCATCAACTGCATATCCTGTTTTACTTTCACAAAGTCAAAAAAATTTAATGCCGTATTTTGCAGGTTTCAATGGCATGTATTAAGTAAAATTACAACGATCTCTAAATGCAAGTAACTGTTCGTCAATGATTACATTCAATTCTGTTACCATAACTGTTCGGCACTATTTCACAAACAACTCCAATATATACCGGACATAAGTTAATTTGTCAGTTTCCAACCTAGTTGAATGTGTTCGTCGGTCGTCAAATCGTATGAATTGTCTTATATTTTTAAACCGATTTACTGCCATTGTAGCTTTATATAGTGGGTTTGATGATTTATCTAAGAATAACTCTCTGACAGGCGTATCCCAGTTCTTCTAGACACCAGCCAGTAGCAGCAGGCCAAAAAATGCGTTCATTTCGTCTTTTTCAATTTTTGGCCATACCTTTCACTTGGCTTCCAATATTCGGTTGGTTTCTCTATTGGTACATATTATTATTTCTTCAACCATTTTAGCAGTCACAAATTTATCCCAAGCATTTTTTGGAGACATTTCGTTTCTTACTTTCGGTCCCGCCGTGAAACGATATAGATTGTAAATTTTTGTTCTTCCTTGCAAATGTGGTGTGGATTTCCATTCAAAATTGTTTCTGCTAATAAATGATGTACCTGCTATTTCAATTGTTGAATCATTTTAATTTAAGTTCATACCATCACTACATTCATACCGTCTGTATACTGCATCTTTGTATACTGCAGGCTGCTCATGTTCTTGATCATCCTCCGATACTTCACTTTCAGTAGTTATGGAATATTCAGTAGTTATGGAATGTAAACGGATCTTCTTCTACTCGATGATGCCATAATGCTGTCCTGAAAATATAGAGTATTTTACTTGAAAGCTTACTTTTTGCATTTGAAAATACAATTTTTGTATACTACTTTTTTTTTGATATCTGTAAAAACAAAAACACAAAGTCTATTGCAAAAGAGCACTCGTTATATAAAATAATCTTTCTAAGAAATGAGCCAAAAAAATATTTATTAATATTTATTATCAATTTTCTACTTCTTCTTCTTAAAGTTCCGCTAATCATAAAAATCAGGAAATTGGAATACTTGGGGCACATAATGAGAGGTGAAAAATTCGAACTACTAAGGAATATAATGCAGGGTAAAATCAAAGGCAGAAGAAGCGTAGGAAGACGTAAAATCTCGTGGCTACGCAATCTCCGTGAATAGTTTGGATGCAGTTCAATTGAACTATTCAGGCGCGTAACCAACAAAATTATAATTGCCAGACCAAGCTCCGATAGGAGCGGAACTTTAAGAAGAAGAAGTAGAAAATTGATAATAAATATTAACAAATATTTTTTTGGCTCATGTCTTAGAAAGATTATTTTATATAACGAGTGCTCTTTTGCAATAGACTTTGTGTTTTTGTTTTTACAGATATCAAAAGAGAAGTAGTATACAAAAATTGTATTTTCAAATGCAAAAAGTAAGCTTTCAAGTAAAATACTCTATATTTTCAGGACAGCATTATGGCATCCTCGAGTAGAAGAAGATCCGTTTACATTCCATAACTACTGAATATTCCATAACTACTGAAAGTGAAGTGTCGGAGGATGATCAATAACATGAGCAGCCTGCAGTATACAAAGATGCAGTATACAGACGGTATGAATGTAGTGATGGTATGAACTTAAATTAAAATGATTCAACAATTGAAATAGCAGGTACATCATTTATTAGCAGAAACAATTTTGAATGGAAATCCACACCACATTTGCAAGGAAGAACAAAAATTTACAATCTATATCGTTTCACGGCGGGACCGAAAGTAAGAAACGAAATGTCTCCAAAAAATGCTTGGGATAAATTTGTGACTGCTAAAATGGTTGAAGAAATAATAATATGTACCAATAGAGAAACCAACCTAATATTGGAAGCCAAGTGAAAGGTATGGCCAAAAATTGAAATAGACGAAATGAACGCATTTTTTGGCCTGCTGCTACTGGATGGTGTCTAGAAGAACTGGGATACGCCTGTCAGAGAGTTATTCTTAGATAAATCATCAAACCCACTGTATAAAGCTACAATGGCAGTAAATCGGTTTAAAAATATAAGACAATTCATGCGATTTGACGACCGACGAACACATTCAACTAGGTTGGAAACTGACAAATTAACTTATGTCCGGTATATATTGGAGTTGTTTGTGAAATAGTGCCGAACAGTTATGGTAACAGAATTGAATGTAATCATTGACGAACAGTTACTTTCATTTAGAGATCGTTGTAATTTTATTTAATACATTCCATTGAAACCTGCAAAATACGGCATTAAATTTTTTTGACTTTGTGAAAGTAAAACAGGATATGCAGTTGATGGGCAGATATACTTAGGTCGCCAACCTGGTGATAATATTCAACAAAATGCAGGGAAAAATGTTGTAAGGTCCTTGACGGCTTTCACAAAAAATTCTGGTCGCCACTTGACGGCTTTCACAAAAAATTCTGGTCGCCACTTGACAATTAACAACTTTTTTACTAGCATCCCTTTAGCACAGCTTTTACTGTCTATAGAAGTAACTTGTGTTGGGACATTACGAAAAACTAAGAAAGAGATCCCATACGAATTTCAAGTTTCAAAAGAAAGATGCGTTTTTCCTCTATTTTTGAATTCAATGTTAATTTGACTTTGGTAAGTTACGTGCCAAAGAAAAATGAAGCTGTCATTCTTCTTAGTTTAACGCACCATGATCAATCTGTAGATATTGAGAGTCAAGGAAAGAAGCCCGAAATTATTAAATTTTACAACCAATCAAAAGATGGGGTTAATAAAATGGACCAGATGATCGGTAACTACACGGTAAAGCGTCAAACTAGACGTTGGCCTCTTACCGTTTGGTACAACATTATGGATGTAGCAGCTATTAACGCGTTTCTACTTTATACAAATCAAAATATAAATTTTGCTGCAGGAAAAACAAATAAAAAACGATACTTTCTTAAAGATTTAGTAAATGAGATAGTTTTACCATTTATGAAAAGAAGGGCTAGAAACCCTAAACTTACAAACACAATCCGAAGACATATGGGTAATTTTATCGAGTTTCCTCAAGAAAATTAAGGGATAGATTTGGCTTATAGAAAGAAAAGGAGATGTTCCGAGTGCCCTTCACACATTTCAAGAATGAGCACATAAATTTGTCAGAAGTGTAAGTGTTCAACTTGCAAAGAACACGGAGTTTTAATATACAAGAATTGTATTGAGTAGTTCCTTACCAAGTATTTAATATTTGTTTATGCATAAAATGTATTAGTGTTGTCAGCTTTCTAAATAATTTTTAAGAAAAAACTCAGGTTTTAATAACAAACAAAACAGCAAATAAAGATCAAGTACCATGTTCTGAGGTAACAGCCGATTATAACAAATACATGGGTGTAGATCAATTCGATCAATATCATGCTTACTACTCCGTCACACGAAAATCAAGATATTGGTGGGTAAAAATATTTTACTACCTTTTAGACGCAGCAATAGTTAACAGCTATATTTTATATAAGGAGACTAAAAAATATACTCAAGTGCTAAGCCTATGACTGTATTTTAGTTCCGCAGTAAACTAGCTGATAAATTGATCAGCACTTTTTCCTTTAGAAAAAAGTCTGTACCTTCACCGAACTCAACTTTCAATGCCGGTTCACACTAAAGGTCGTGGCATATTATCGTGCACGTTGCGTTTCCAGCACATCGCGTTTAGTTTCCGAAAAATATAATTTAAATGGTTTTAAATATGAACAACGCACACTGTCCGGAACATAGCTTTTCAGACACAACGTTTCCGTTCAGTATATTTAAAACAATATTTTACTGATGCCGACGGCTACGTAACGAGCCGTAACCGGTTGGTAAGGATAATGTGAATTAGATGTCCGTCGTTTTCCCCTTGTTTATTTAGGTATTTGCTTAATTTTGATACAGAGTATTTAAAAAAATAATTTTCGAGGCTATATTGTCAGTTATGCATGTGTTTTTATTGCTTTGTGACAATTAATCACGGAAGTGATAAATAATTAGGACTTTTGTATGGAAGTAAACCTCTTCTTTTTAAAAATACTTTTTAGTTTGGTATGTATGGCTTCGTTAAATGTAGTATTTTGTTTTTAACTGAAGGTGAAATTAAATTTAAAAGATATTTAAACTAAATCCTATTCATTCTAAAATATAAATAATATTTTTTATCGTCATCAATTAATTCTCTGTATAAAGTCCAGTATTCACATTCATTCTTCCTTTCTCTTAGCATTGGATGTACTTCAAACACAGTTTTTCATTCTTCATTGTTAAGTAGAAGAGCAATTGCACATAATTTTTGTCGAGAAAGGCGAGATCATATCTTCACCGAACCAAACTGAAATTATCTGTGTATGAAAATGTGAACGCGCAGCCCAATTGCTGGAGTGGAAACGCTACGTGCCCGAAACGCTACGTGCGCGATCTTAAAGGAACTCTCCAAAAGAACTTATAGGCGCTGTGCCCTTTTTGCTTCATCTAAAAAGAAACAAACGGGCAGCAATTTGATTTGTTAAGTTTGTATCGTTGCTCTATGCAACGACTGCTTTGCATCCTACCCTAGTAGATAGAAAGTTCTTAGATAATAAATTTAAAATATTCCTGTATTTAGTTTTTCTTATATATTTATAATAAAGTATTTTTTTTATAAATTGTTGTAATTGTTTTTGCCAGTCGCTATATATACCATTGCCCAGTAGGTATTAGTTGTTACAGTGGTAACTATATCTACCACCCCTTCCAGCCCTTTTGACGAAGCAAAAATTTTTTTTAACATTTTTTGTCTTGTTAACGATGCATAAGCTATTCAAAAGTATATTTTTACAAAAAAAAATAGTTCTGTCCTTTAAAGGGTTAAACCTGTAATAGTAACGAACGGCGCCAACAAGTCAGAAGACTTAATAAATTCTCAGGCTTCTGATTACTTATATAACAAACTGTAAGTAAAAGTTTAATGTTTAATATAATTATTTTTGGGTAATATATTTTTTATCCAAGATAATTTTAAATCACAGAATACAAATTAATTTGCATTGTAGGATTATCAATTTAACTATTTATTAATCTTTTAAAAATACATAAAAGGCTTTTTTACGACTAGAATAAAATCGTGGGTTAGATAGCCAAGCGACTGAGACTTCACTGTGAATGATTTAGTGAATTGATTGTTTAAATCTTGATCAGAAAATAAAAAGGGCTACGTAACAGTATAAAGAATAAACAGTATCGGAATACCTTTGGATAAGCAGCACTACAAATGATAGGGGTTTGCTGCTTAGTGTTACTTACTCCACATCCCATCCAAGTGTTTGCGTTTAAAAAGCCAGAATATAAATAGTTACAAATAAAAACGTTTTTACTAAAAATCTTTATATTTATTATTTGGCAATTAATTATTATCTAACAAAATTATTAAAAAAAGACGTTTTACCTATTTTTATTTTATAAAATAAATAAAAATCTCTCAAATCAATTTATGTCAATTAATCTAAAATGTAAATTTTTTCAAAAAGAAGTGATCTGATCTATTTAAGTTTTAAATTGGACACAAAAATAGTTAGTTTAGCCGAGTACCGGGTAAATTTTATAGATGAATACGCAAGGTCAACGAATTTGAAAACATTGAGAGGTTTTCTCGGTACGATCAACTATTTCAAAAAATTAATTCCTGATTTAACCCAGAAGGAGATTCCAATAATACAATTACTGAAGAAAGGTGTTAAAAGGAACTGGAAAGAAGAACAAGAGAAGGCTTTCCAAACATTAAAAGAAGAATTCTCGAAAGAAACGAAAATATATCATCCCATGTACAATTAACTTCTATACCACGAACCGATGCGTCTATACAAAAATTTGCAGGAGTTTTGTGGCAGATACAAAACAACCAAGAAGTGTCAATTTGTTTTATTTCCCGGGTGACAAAAACACACGAAAGAAAATACAGTGTGACTGAATTGGAGTTTGCTAGCGTACTTTTTTGTGTAAATAAGCTAAGGTTTCATCTATTGGGAGCACAATAGGGATGTTCACTAATTTTTAAATATTGTTAAATTCAATAGGTTAAAACATATATAAAAACATAGCAAACATAAAATTGTTTAAAAATATATATTTCTTAAGATAAATCAATTCTTAATTTCAATTCTGATGGAGGCTAGAAAAACGGCCCCTCGCAGCGAGGCTATATAACATATATAAAAACATAGCAAACATAAAATTGTTTAAAAATATATATTTCTTAAGATAAATCAATTCTTAATTTCAATTCTGATGGAGGCTAGAAAAACGGCCCCTCGCAGCGAGGCTACGGTGTGTGACGTCAGCAGTCGTATCGACAACTTGTTTTGTATACGTATTTAGGAAGTGTGACCAGTTCTTTAAGTATTTAGTCACCGATAATGAAGCCAAATAAGTGGTTTTTTGTTCCTGGGTGTCTATTATATATCCTATTATAAATCCGTAATCGCTGCAATAGAGACCACCGGTGTTAGTGTAAAAAAAGCAAATAGAAGTGCCGCAATCTGCAACAAAATGAGGTCGTTGTTATTCTTGTAGAGGCAGTGGCAATAAATATTCAAAAAGGTATGACATTGTGTAAAAGATTTGTTTGTAATACTCATCCAAAACGCAAAGTCCATATTGTCAAAATTAAATGCAACTACTGCAAAAAAGACCAGGATGGTGAACCATCTTAAAAAATTTAAATACAATAATTTAGGATTATAATTTTTACGTTTTTTTGTTTTTTCTTAAATTAAAGATACTGTTTAATAATACTGACTATTTAAAACATCCTTATAAATAAAATGAGAATGGGTCATGCTTGACCCATCATCGTAATCTAAGTAAGTAAAAAATAATCTCCGTACTCAGAAGTTTAACATATACTTCAATACTTTTGTGCCTGTACCCCACTGGTACCTACTGTCATACACTTGATGATGCAATCTCGGAACATGTTATTGGATGATAGCTTTTACCGGATAAAAACCCGCCTTTATTGTTTTAGTAAATGGGAAAGTTAAGATAAAGGTTTAAAATTTGTGAAAAACTTTAACAAAATTGATATTAAAAGTTTATTTAAAATCTCCTATTAAAGGTATACGATTTAAAATTCCTTCTGGGTTATCCTATCAGAAAACGTTTTCGCACTAAAAAGCTGAATAAGTATATTCAGTTAATTTAAAACAAATGTAGAGGTAACATTTTTACTAAGGTTGAAAAAGCAATGTGATTAAATACTTACGCGGTGCACATGAGTAAAGCCACTAAATACCTAGGTGAAAATACTATCGATGGTAAAAAAATTTAATCTGTATTTTATTTAAAATTATGTTGTGATGGTACAGTATTTCTAATAACCTACATAGCAACGTAAGACTCCCACTAGGGTCTGCTGCTAATCCTCAGACGATGTATGAATGAGTCCAGATGGCAACTAATTAAAATCCGTTTTTGAACTGTGATTTATAAACAAAGCAGTCAATGTAACTTATAGTGTATGTCGTACTGTGACACTAGTCAGTAACGTGTTAGATGAATTTGTTAAGAAATTAAAAAATTTTATTTTATAGTTACTTATAACAGTAGCAAATATCAATGTGTTGAGAAAATTATGTTTGACCTTGCAAAGCAATTGTATGTGTGAAAAGTCTTGAAAGCGTTTAGATCTAAACTATGCAACATCAATTAATACACGTACCTAATAGGTCGAAGAGAGAAATCTATGATGTTCGGTTTTTAGTAAATTAACAAGGATACATAGTTAAAAAGTCTTGTATATATGTTACAAGCAAAGCCCGCAATCGAGATGTGTGACAAGCGTGACACCAAATCAAAAACTGAACATTTCTTGGTAATTAAGTATTTGATATTTTTATATTTTCTATTTATAGATATATAGAGATATTCTTTTTTGAATTCACATACGATAAAATGCTGTGTCAAAGTAAAATATAAATAATAAGAAAAAATTGTTCTACAATAGAGTGATAATGTTAGTGAAACCACAGAATAATAAACAATCAGAATGCTCACTCTGCTTGTCAAGATAAGTACGCGCATCTCGTTCGCACAGACGGAATTAAAAATGTATAGGTATGTATGTATGTATGTTAAGATGTTTATTGTTTATGATTGGGCGTTAAAATGTGCATGTAGGGATTTATTGAATGTAGAAACACAATAAAGAGACAATTATAATTCATTAAAGAGTATTTATTGGCTAGTATATGATAAGATGAGATGTTGTTGGATTGTATATTTGGGTATTAGTTGAATTATATAAAATTAAACTTTTATTAGATATAAAGGAATTGGTTTTATGGAAAACAAAGGTTGATTAAAGTTAAAGATACGAAATTTTGTGTGTAGGATTATGTAGTTGATTGTAATTATGAAATCTGGTTAATTGTAAGTGTGCACGCGGTGCACATGAGTAAAGCCACTAAATACCTAGGTGAAAATACTATCGATGGTAAAAAAATTTAATCTGTATTTTATTTAAAATTATGTTGTGATGGTACAGTATTTCTAATAACCTACATAGCAACGTAAGACTCCCACTAGGGTCTGCTGCTAATCCTCAGACGATGTATGAATGAGTCCAGATGGCAACTAATTAAAATCCGTTTTTGAACTGTGATTTATAAACAAAGCAGTCAATGTAACTTATAGTGTATGTCGTACTGTGACACTAGTCAGTAACGTGTTAGATGAATTTGTTAAGAAATTAAAAAATTTTATTTTATAGTTACTTATAACAGTAGCAAATATCAATGTGTTGAGAAAATTATGTTTGACCTTGCAAAGCAATTGTATGTGTGAAAAGTCTTGAAAGCGTTTAGATCTAAACTATGCAACATCAATTAATACACGTACCTAATAGGTCGAAGAGAGAAATCTATGATGTTCGGTTTTTAGTAAATTAACAAGGATACATAGTTAAAAAGTCTTGTATATATGTTACAAGCAAAGCCCGCAATCGAGATGTGTGACAAGCGTGACACCAAATCAAAAACTGAACATTTCTTGGTAATTAAGTATTTGATATTTTTATATTTTCTATTTATAGATATATAGAGATATTCTTTTTTGAATTCACATACGATAAAATGCTGTGTCAAAGTAAAATATAAATAATAAGAAAAAATTGTTCTACAATAGAGTGATAATGTTAGTGAAACCACAGAATAATAAACAATCAGAATGCTCACTCTGCTTGTCAAGATAAGTACGCGCATCTCGTTCGCACAGACGGAATTAAAAATGTATAGGTATGTATGTATGTATGTTAAGATGTTTATTGTTTATGATTGGGCGTTAAAATGTGCATGTAGGGATTTATTGAATGTAGAAACACAATAAAGAGACAATTATAATTCATTAAAGAGTATTTATTGGCTAGTATATGATAAGATGAGATGTTGTTGGATTGTATATTTGGGTATTAGTTGAATTATATAAAATTAAACTTTTATTAGATATAAAGGAATTGGTTTTATTGAAAACAAAGGTTGATTAAAGTTAAAGATACGAAATTTTGTGTGTAGGATTATGTAGTTGATTGTAATTATGAAATCTGGTTAATTGTAAGTGTAGATAAAACTTAGGCTCTTTATGTTTAAAAATAACATCTGGTGCCTGGGGAAATTTTTTTGTGTTGATTGTTATACCGTTGTTCTGTAGTTGAATGTTAAAGAAAAAATTGTAAACTGGTTTATATATAGCTGATTGCGTTATGAAAAAACAATCATATTTGATGCCTCATAAGGGAAATTATAAAGCTAAAGAACGATTTGTAACTAGATATGAATATAAAAGGTGATGAAATAATTGAAAGAAAACGAGATCCCATAGCTCCAACCACAGACTACGTAAGACTGTATGACAAGTTTTATTTAAAATATATTGTGATATTGACTAGGTATATGGCAAGTGCTAGAGATGATGAGAAAGATTTTATGTTACTGCATTATTGAAATATCTGGCTATGTTTGTTAATACATACCACTGTGTGGTAGATTGTAGATGTAATAATTGATTAAAAATATAAAAATATTGCATAGTAATACAGTCCTTGATGTTTAAAGAATACATTAGGTAGATGGAAAAATATACTTTTTAATAGATATGTATGTAGAAAGGGTGTTAGTGTAATATTATTTCCAATGGAAATTGGATGTTGTAGTATGGTTATGGTTGAACCTTAGACGAATTATTTAAATGGTCTTGAAAAACTTACCATCCAGGGAAAAGTAGAAGGCAAAAGAAATAGAGGTAGATGTCCCACACGATAGACGAACGATATTGTTGCTACCATTGGCGCTCCATTGTCAGAATGTGCTCGAATGGCAGAAGATAGAAAAACGTGGAGCAACATTGGGAAATTTAGCTAATAGCTTCATGATATCACGATACCTGCATCAGGTCAACGACTAAGAAGAAGAAATATTAAATAAGGGGAGGGGGAAAGATATTAGATTTTGATATGGTTCTAGAAAATTGATTGACCAAGGGGAGCTTAAAGGATTAAATTAGGTAACAATATAAAACACTGAAAACTGAAAGACACTGAAAAACACTGAAAACACTGAAAGTTTTTTAAAGTGTTTTATTGTTATATAAAATGAATTTCCATTAAGGAACGGTCAAATCCATTACTAAATTAGGTAGTGGATATATAGGATAAAGGGGGTTTAAAAATTAACATACATGGTTTAGGTTGTCCTAGGGAATAACTTTTGCCAGTTATTAAACGATATTGTGGCGACAAATTTCTATAAAACTCTTGTTTGACATTAATGCTAGAAAAATATTTATAATCATTTTGAGGATTGTTCCAAATAGAACTAAATTTTTACGGAAAGAATAAAGTAAGTTTTAGTATTTATTTGCTAGACAAGGTTCTACAAAACTTTAAATTATTTATTTTTCCAGTACATTATTTATGTTTTTTTAGATGTCCCAAAACCGACTGTTTACAGAAGCTGAATCCAGTATATAAATGACCATCTAAGTGATGAAGAGTATTGTCTTTTTTAATTTGATGGCGATGAGGATGCGGACGACAGTTTCCCTGAGACAAGCTCAATTTCCAGAACTTTGTTACAATCCTTGACTACTACAATCGACAGCCAGCCGACATACTTCAGTACAGCACTTGAAAAGTGTGCGCCAATGTACAAGAAAGACAAATAATTCTAGCGGAAACGAAAATTTTGATGATTCGGATCAAAAACCTGACTTTGATTAAGATGATGAAGTTGGCTAGGTTATTTTCTTAGGTAATGGGTATGGTTGTTTGTAAGTTTTTAGTTTTTTTTTTTTTTAGTTGTTCATTGAGTGGTGGCAAGACCACCTCTCTTGAACGGTGGTTAAGGTTTTAGCCGAAACACGTTTAATCTGGCACTACTCTGGGGTCTTCTGGCCTAGTATCCTACTCGGCCGAAAGATGCCAGGGTGTGTTACTCCGTGACGTTAGATGTCCACGAAAGATTTCCCCCGCCGTTGCCTGTCAGAATTCACTGAATACCTTCTTAGACTCTTACTGGAATCTGGCAATACGATAATTAAAGAAAAAGAAAGTTATTTCTTTAAAACAACTGTTTAATTTACCTCAAGCAACAAGTTCCTCAACTCCTGTCGATAAAAACGAGAAAGGCGAACAAGCTCCTGCTCCTTCAAATCATTTTTTTTTGTGGTCCAAGAAAAACGTCCTCAATCTTCTTTTCGAATCATTTGATTTCACTAAGTCTTTAAGTGTTAGTGTTGACATAAACTCCAGTAGGCCAATTGACTTCTCCATAGTTTTCTTCAGTAAGAGTATCTGTCAACAATTTCCAAAGAATCGAACCTCTACGCCACCCAGAATAATTCGCAACTTTTTGAAGATATGGAAGAACTTGACGCTTTCTTGTAAATAATTATAGACATGGGATTCCACGCCTTCCAACAATGAGGTCATACTGGACCAGCAATGGAAACTTCCATGTTGAACGTGTGACTACATTATTTTAATTTAAAAACCTCATGACAATCTTGAGATTTTTGCATGTAAACAAAAATGAAAATATGCGCCAACTAAAAACCAAATAGTTTGATAGGCTCTACAAACTTGGACCACACATAAACTATCTTTCGGAGACATTTCAAAATACTTTTACGCCATATACACACCTATCTATTGACGAAAGCATGTGTGCTTTCACTTTCAAAGAGCGTACATGCTAATGAAACAAATAAAAAGTGGCTTCACAATTTGGGCATTCACATCTACTTAAATGGGATGCCTTCTACATTTTTAAATACAAGAAGGAAAAGCCACTGAACCAACGTCCAATATGTTAGGAGAACGTGTTGTTTTAGAACATACGTCGAAATATCAAAATCGTGGTTATTGCGTATACTTTGATAATTTTTTCACCACAATACCACTGATGCAGAAGCTACTGGAAAAGAAAACTTTTGCTTGTGGCACTGTAAGGAAAACGAGAAAATATTTTCCAAAACAAATATTATGTGTTAAAAAAGAGCTTTTTTAACCCTACCCTAACATGAGTCTAAGAGACTCGGGCGTACATTTACATCTTCGTAAAATGTGATTCAAATCCATACCAAAAATTGCTGATTTAGGAATTTGTTTTTGACGTGTATGACTGTTTGTTAGTATATAAAAATTTAAATAGTATGCACAACAAAACTAAAAAAAAAGTAATTTCCATTCATAGCCCCATAATGCATACCATGAGTCCGAGAGACTCTTATCGAATTAGTGGTCAAAGGTTTGTTGAGAATCAACCTAAACCAATTTAGTAATGGATTTGACCGTTCCTTAATGGAAATTCATTTTATATAACAATAAAACACTTAAAACTTTCAGTGTTTTCAGTGTTTTTCAGTGTCTTTCAGTTTTCAGTGTTTTATATTGTTACCTAATTTAATCCTTTAAGCTCCCCTTGGTCAATCAATTTTCTAGAACCATATCAAAATCTAATATCTTTCCCCCTCCCCTTATTTAATATTTCTTCTTCTTAGTCGTTGACCTGATGCAGGTATCGTGATATCATGAAGCTATTAGCTAAATTTCCCAATGTTGCTCCACGTTTTTCTATCTTCTGCCATTCGAGCACATTCTGACAATGGAGCGCCAATGGTAGCAACAATATCGTTCGTCTATCGTGTGGGAAATCTACCTCTATTTCTTTTGCCTTCTACTTTTCCCTGGATGGTAAGTTTTTCAAGACCATTTAAATAATTCGTCTAAGGTTCAACCATAACCATACTACAACATCCAATTTCCATTGGAAATAATATTACACTAACACCCTTTCTACATACATATCTATTAAAAAGTATGTTTTTCCATCTACCTAATGTATTCTTTAAACATCAAGGACTGTATTACTATCCAATATTTTTATATTTTTAATCTACCACACAGTGGTATGTATTAACAAACATAGCCAGATATTTCAATAATACAGTAACATAAAATCTTTCTCATCATCTATAGCACTTGCCATATACCTAGTCAATATCACAATATATTTTAAATAAAACTTGTCATACAGTCTTACGTAGTCTGTGGTTGGAGCTATGGGATCTCGTTTTCTTTCAGCTTTCCAATTATTTCATCACCTTTTATATTCATATCTAGTTACAAATCGTTCTTTAGCTTTATAATTTGCCTTATGAGGCATCAATTATATTTGTTTTTTCATAACGCAATCAGCTATATATAAACCAGTTTACAATTTTTTCTTTAACATTCAACTACAGAACAACGGTATAACAATCAACACAAAAAAATTTCCCCAGGCACCAGATGTTATTTTTAAACATAAAGAGCCTAAGTTTTATCTACACTTACACTTAACCAGATTTCATAATTACAATCAACTACATAATCCTACACACAAAATTTTGTATCTTTAACTTTAGTTAACCTTTGTTTCCAATAAAACCAATTCCTTTATATCTAATAAAAGTTTAATTTTATATAATTCAACTCATACCCAAATATACACTCCAACAACATCTCATCTTATCATATACTTGCCAATAAATACTCTTTAATGAATTATAATTGTCTCCTTATTGTGTTTCTACATTCAATAAATCCCTACATGCACATTTTAACGCCCAATCATAAACAATAAACATCTTAACATACATACATACATACCTACACTTCATCTAATTTATATAACGATTTACGTCATCGGCGTCATAGCCTGTGACGTCACATGATACCAACACGAAATATTTAGGGTGTAGGTGTGTTCTTTTTTAGAATCACTTTACCGAGTACACTGGCATTACAGCCACTAGACATATTTTATTATATACGCGTAGAAATAATATTTAAAAATTTCTATTGATGTTAACTTAAAGAAATACACATTAATATGTTTTATTTAATTTATATAAATGCATTATAAAGCGTTTTTATCAAGAACATTTGTTCGGAACACACTGTAACTGTAATCGAACGAAGGTAAAATTTTGGTACAAATTGGTAACACTTATTTGACAGTTGCGGTGTTGACACTTTAGTTTTGTTTTTATTATTTACTATTACTTAAACGATGTTGTTTTTTAAACAAGAGGCTCAAATTGTTTTTAACAAGATTATTTTTTAACTCTTGTTTTGTTTCTATTTATTTAACATTAAATATTAATTTATTTTGTTATATACTGTTGTTGTACACTTTTGCAATAATTATGTGACCTATTTGATTTAAAATGGGTTCAGGATTTTTTTATTCTTTGGCAACTATGTCAACTTCAATCTCTGACGTAGATAATGACGTAAATCGTTATCTAAATTAGATGGACTGTATACATTTTTAATTCCGTCTGTGCGAACGAGATGCGCGTACTTATCTTGACAAGCAGAGTGAGCATTCTGATTGTTTATTATTCTGTGGTTTCACTAACATTATCACTCTATTGTAGAACAATTTTTTCTTATTATTTATATTTTACTTTGACACAGCATTTTATCATTTATGTCGATTCAAAAAAGAATAACTCTATATATCTATAAATAGAAAATATAAAAATATCAAATAAGTAATTACCAAGAAATGTTCAGTTTTTGATTTGGTGTGACGCTTGTCACACATCTCGATTGCGGGCTTTGCTTGTAACATATACACAAGACATTTTAACTATGTATCCTTGTTAATTTACTAAAAACCGAACATCATAGATTTCTCTCTTCGACCTATTAGGTACGTGTATTGATGTTGCATAGTTTAGATCTAAACGCTTTCAAGACCTATCACACATACAATTGCTTTGCAAGGTTAAACATAATTTTCTCAACACATTGATATTTGCTACTGTTATAAGTAACTATAAAATAAAATTTTTTAATTTCTTAACAAATTCATCTAATACGTTATTGACTAGTGTCACAGTACGACATACACTATAAGTTACATTGACTGCTTTGTTTATAAATCACAGTTCAAAAACTGATTTTAATTAGTTGCCATCTGGAACTCATTCATACATCGTCTGAGGATTAGCAGCAGACCCTAGTGGGAGTCTTACGTTGCTATGTAGGTTATTATAAATACTATAACATCACAACATAATTTTAAATAAAATACAGATTAAATTTTTTACCATCGATAGTATTTTTACCTAGGGATTTAGTGCCTTTACTCATGTGCACCGCGTAAGTATTTAATCACATTGCTTTTTCAACCTTAGTAAAAATGTTACTTTTACATTTGTTTTAAATTATCTGAATATACTTATTCAGCTTTTTAGTGCGAAAACGTTTTCTGATATAACCCAGAAGGAATTTTAAATCGTATGCCTTTAATAGGATATTTTAAATAAACTTTTAATATCAATTTTGTTAAAGTTTTTCACAAATTTTAAACCTTTATCTTAACTTTCCTATTTACTAAAACAATAAAGGCGGGTTTTTATCCGGTAAAAGCTATCATCCAATAACATGTTCCGAGATTGCATCATCAAGTGTATGACAGTAGGTACCAGTGGGGTACAGGCACAAAAGTAGTGAAGTATATGTTAAACTTCTGAGTAAGGAGATTATTTTACTTACTTAGATTACGATGATGGGTCAAGCATGACCCATTCTCATTTTATTTATAAGGATGTTTTAAATAGTCAGTATTATTAAACAGTATCTTTAATTTAACAAACAACAAAAAAACGTAAAAATTATAATCCTAAATTATTGTATTTAAATTTTTTAAGATGGTTCACCATCCTGGTCTTTTTTGCAGTAGTTGCATTTAATTTTGACAATATGGACTTTGCGTTTTGGATGAGTATTACAAACAAATCTTTTACACAATGTCATACCTTTTTAAATATTTATTGCCACTGCCTCTACAAGAATAAGAACGACCTCATTTTGTTGCAGATTGCGGCACTTCTATTTGCTTTTTTTACACTAACACGGTGGTCTCTATTGCAGCGATTACGGATTTTTGGTACCCGTTGGATTCTACTTGTATTGCTTCAGCTCTTTGTTTTATATTGGGTGAGGTTAATTGTTTTCTAAGCTCCTCCAGAAATAGTTTTCGGCGATGTTTTATATTTACTTCAGTCCATTCCGAATTTTTCATATTCCATAGAACGAAGGCATCGTAGCATGCAATATCCAAAAAGTTAAAAAACATACGAAAGGGCCATCTTCTTGTTGCTCTTTTACATGTGTACTCTCGGATCAATTTATCTAAAATATCAACTCCACTTTTGGTTTTGTTGTAATCCAAAATAATCTTTTGTTTAAACTTTTGGTCTCCACCAAAAATTGCGTGTTCATTGTGTAAGGAAGATAATAATACAACAAATTTGTTAGGCTTGGTTACATATAAAACTAATGTAATATTTCTAGTGAACAAAAATTTTGAAGAATAGAGTGAGCGATCTGTCATTTTAAGCATGATTTGCAAACTGTCTTAACGAGAGATGTTAAATTTTTGGATTGGAGTTCTTCAATAAAGCAATTATGGTAAAAAATTATCAGTTGTAATATTTTGACCAGACCTATACCAATGTTCTGCAAGTATTTTGACAACAACTCTTGGTCCTTGGTTACGTTCAGATTGATCACCAATCTTTCCAGTATATATCTCAAAGTTACAGCAATAAAAATTTTTAGCGTCACATAGGGTCTAAGCCTTTATATCATATTTTTTCTGTTTACTAGGTATATAAATCAGAAATGGACAATGTCTGCTAAAATCTATAAGCTGCTCGTCGATAGTACAAAAAGCAGATGCTTTATATGATTTTCTACAATTTTGGGCAAATAGATCAGCGATTTCTCTAATAGGACCTAATTTGTCTCGTTTTCTTCTTTCTGCTCTCGTATCTAAATTATCAAAGCGAATATACTTCAAAATACTTATAAATCTATCCCGGCTTTGAGATGCTTTATAAATAGGACGCGTAAATGGATTATTTATATTGGACCATAAATTATGTACCTTTTCATGAGACTATCTGAACCTTCCACATAATATAAGTATACCAAAGAAAGCACGCAGTTCGACTAAATTAATGTCAATCCAATCCTTCATTTTTTTTCTTGTTCTTACTGTTATACGCAGCTATAAACTCAATAGCTCTTTTCTTGGTATACCCGAAAATCATTGACATTATACTATCAGAAAAAAATCAATTGTAGGCATCCATGCATGTCTCAATATTTTGACTTTTCGTAGTGAGACCTATGTTTTTCTATAATAAATTACATGCCAATGTCTTACCCTTTTTTGAAGATAAATAACGCCATGTTTGTTCTTCGCACATAACACCAAACACGTTAGATTGTTCACTATCTGTATTTTCAGAAGTTGTCGCTAAAACTTCACCATTCTCGAGTTCAGTAATTGATAAATTACCTTCATGTGCTTCTTGCTCACAACCGTCATTATCACTCGCTACACTATTGCTTTCATCCAGCTCTGCAGCGTCATCTTCTTCACTATCTGATAGGAGAAAGGCATACAACTCAGCTTCACTCAAAGGTTCATTCTTTTTCCACAGTTTGATATAATATTGCACTTTTCAAGATCGATGCTTGAATTAAATTTATAAACAAACGTGAAATACCTCTTTACACCAAAGTTAGACCTCTCATCTAGGACTTTCTCAGAGAAGATGTCTATTAAACACTATATTTACTCCCAAGGTTAACTTCTATCTACTTATATTTCTACAAACATAATCATTTTGTCTTGAATACGTTCACTGGTAAACAGAGACGGCTGCGTTTTACGTGTACTTACAAACATATTGAAAATATTCTTCGAAATACGAAGAACGGGTCAGGACTGACCCGGTGTTATAGATGTTACGTAGAGAAAAAACTGTAATTTGTATGTTAACAAATGATACACGAAAAAATAGATTGAAATAAATAAGAAGAAAAAAAAATTATTTCATGAAATATTAAAGAATCAGAGAATTTTGGGTCACGATTGACCCAGTCTTCGTACTCCAAAGGTTATAGTATCCGTAAGTACACTACCTGAATAGCACTTTGAGAATTATATCGGATTCTATATCGTAACGTTTATATCGATAAGCAATATAACATATAACATCGAACTTACAATGATTTTATTGATCGGCTAAGCATCAGTCTTGCTTTTGACTGGATAATTATAAAAATAAAACCTCTTTCAATTTAATTTTTTAGGCTATTATCCAAAGTCCAAAAAATACGTTCGTTAATTATTTTATCAAAAGAAATGGAATTACGCCATCATGTAAAATGTATCGCCTAATTTTACGTTTCACCTAACTTCAAAGGAAAATAATACGATACGTTTTGGTCGACTATTTGACCCTGGAATTTGTACCTAAGTGCTCGCCTAACAATGAGTATGATGGTGATAATTAAGGGAATGTGATCGACAGCTAACCAACACTGGACGTTATACCCTCTTTCATTTGATAAATTAATAGAACGTTTTATTGTCAGTATTTAAAATTTATTTTAAAATGTCAGGCTTTAACTTGTGAATACTGTATATAACTTTTTTTGTAAAAACTATGTAAAATCAATTTTAAAAAATATAATCTTGTTTCATGCACTTAGTGATTTATCTTTTTCTTGTAAATTATTATTTACTTTAACAAAGTTTCACATTTCTATAAATTTCGGCTTCTATAATAAACAAAAAAGATTTGAATACATGTACTTATTAAGATCAGTTTTTTAATTTTGCTTCTAAGGTTTTTTTGGGATAACTTGCAAAACTGAGGAAATCACTTTAAAAGCTTTTTAAATAACTTTTTAAACCTTTTAAACAAAAACAAAAGATAAATTTTATTGAGAATGTTAACTTTGGGACTCCAAAAAAGTTTACCACTATTACTCCCTGGCTTTCCCCTAAAACACCCTCTATTAGAGGGAAATAGAAAAAATCGATTTAACAAGAATCTGTACGCTGTAGAAAAAAATGTTAGAAATAAAAAATGTAGCTAAAGCAATTTTAAATAAAAATATTTTTCTTCACTTTTGTTGTGAGCACTTTTTATGGAGAATAAACCGTTCTCTCAGAAACGATTGAAGCGATTCAACGATTTAAATTTGTATTAACTCGACGATAAAAGTTTGATATCTTTTGGTAAGAGTCGATAATCGACAAAAATCAAATTATTTTTAAAGGCAGAGAGTGCAGCTTTCGTATCCAATTTTTGCATTTTGTAGCAAATTAACTTAGTTTTTATAAAGGTGTTAAATAAGTAAAGGTTGCGCGATTTCTTCCATTTTTATGATTCTCATGAGGTCAATAAAATTTATCAGTTTCTCTAACCGGTGACTAATGGAATTCTATTATTGCAGCGTGATTTTTAAAATCAATAGCATGAAATTTCGGTTTTGAGTTTTGACAACAAAAGTAAGGCAAATGAAATATGCCTAAAAAACGTTGAATTTAAACTTTCACATTATAAAGGATCCAAAACGTTTAAAACTGCTTTTTTAATTTCACAAGTACGTTTTTCAAATCTACACAACTTCAGATACAAACTTCACCTATACCGTAGACTCTAGTAGACCCAGAATCCAGTAAACTCGATCATGCGAATTCAGTAAGAAGTTACCGCCTATCAGCACCGAACTTTTTGGAACATTGCTACATCAATTGCAAAGTAATAGAACAGCAAATTCAGCAAGTGTCTTCTTCTTTAGGTGCCGTCCTCTTAGCGAAGGTTGGCGATGACCTCTGCAAAGTCTTCCCTATTTTGGGCTTTCCTTATTAAACTTTGAAAGTCTAATCCTGGTCAGTCTTTGATGTTGCGCAGCCAGGTCATTTGTCGTCTACCCGGGCCGCGTCCGCCTTCTATTTTCCCTTCTATAATAAGCTGAAGGAAGTTATACCTGTCGTGTCTAAATATGTGTCCAAGATAAGACGTTTTACGCTTCTTGATAATTTCTGTGAGTTCACGTTCTCTATTCATACGCCTTAAAACTTCTTCATTTCTAACGCGATCGGTCCATGGAATTTTCAGCATACGACGAAATACCCACATCTCAAAGCTCTCTAAACGTCGTAACGAGCTGACTGTTAACGTCCAAGCTTCCACGCCGTGTAATAGTACACTATATACCTAACACTTTGTCATGCGGTATCGTAGGGACAAATCAAGATTACGGGTAGTGAGTAACTGTCGCATCTTTAAGAAGGTATTTCTTGCCTGTTCTATTCTACATTTCGATGGCGTCACGACAAAAAGGCATAAGCGCCAAAATTTATAAATTTATGTTTTGGTATCAAAATAAAATACATTTTACGTCCTATCGACTATTAAAATGACGCAGCTGTAAAATTCCAACTCGACTAAAACAAGCTTTGAATTTTTTAACCGCCAAACGAGTTTCTTAAAAGATGAGACACCGAAATTAGTAAGCGACAAGATCCATAGTGGAAGGTGGTGCTTACGTCTTGGGTCTGAAAACGTGGTTATATCAATAAGGTAAACAATAATTTGAAATATTATTAATATTTAATGTTTTGTTAAGCGTTTAGTTAGATTATTTATCTTGAGAAATCATAATATACCATAAGAATGTACAATTTTACCGACTGTCGGTTAGGCCTTTTCAGAAAAAATTTTTTCGTTTATCTAACCGCTATTTGGCCATTTAAAATACACTATGACTTAGATTTGCCATAAAAAAGTTACTACTTAACCGACTTAAATAAGGTTTGAACCTAAATAAAATATATATTGACTTTGTTGTATAGTTTTCTTTTTTTTAATTTTAAAGTTATTTTAAAAAACTAGCATTTGAATGGCGCTTACTTCTTTTTTTTTAATGGTTTTTAGAATGGTTTCTCGGGGGCATAAAATAATGAATCTTGCATTGCAATCCATTTGGGAAGATCAGAAAAGCAATGTGCAGGAATCCAGCGGAAATAATAAAAACCATGGTTCATTTTCCACTGAAAATGGGTCCTCAATGAAGCGCTAAAGCATGATATTCTTTTAGAGCCTGTACTAAAAGACCATGAACAAGAACTCCAAATGCCTAGTTCTGTGCTAGATGATGATGCCATTGTGGATTTCAGTTTTCCTTAAGTCTAAATTTGAATATTGACAGCCGTTTATTTTCGAATATTGATGAAACTGCCGAAGAAGAGACTGATTTATTAACCTGTGATAAAAAGCTTGTACCTTACTCAGATAGTGATGATACTGATGATAGTAGTAATAATGCCGCAATAGTATTTAGTTCATTAGTTGATGATAAGATAGGTTGTAATGATTTTATACAACAAAATGATTCTTTAAACTCCGAATCAGATTCATCATTCTTGACAGTATTTTTTAAAAACGAGACTGAAATTGACAGCATTAGTTCTAGCTCACTACGTTCTAGCTCATCAACTGGTTCAATTTTCTGTTATATCGGTTCTTCGTTTCTATTAGTTTGTTTTGTTATTGATAAATGTTATTTTCTGTTATTAAATTTTGATTTGCATTTTATTTCTATTAGTTTTATAATACAACTTACTTAGTTATCAATGTAGAAAAAATGGTACGTTTTAATAGTTTTTGTTGTTTTTTTACTTAATATAACGTGATAATTATATTAACTTTTATTTTTGTATTTTTTTACACCAATATAACTCTAAGAAACTCATAAATATATTATTGTGTATTGTTTAATTTGTATTATTTTTACTTAATTGTTATGCTTTAAAATGAAAAGATTTATTCTCCATTTTTGTTATAATTCCGTAAAATTAAAAGGCGTACAAGTTCCTAAGCGAAATTTTTTGATCAAAATACTTTTTTCGAAATATGGTAACCGCCTTTCAAAAAGGCTTAAATATCACAGAACCTAACATTAAAGGCGTAAGCGCCAAAATGTTAAATATCTCATGTTTATAATAATTGTTTTATAAATAACATATGGTAAGTCAGAATGCCTCAGTTCGATAATAATAAAATACCAAAAAAATGTAAAAAAAGAAATATTAAGCGATGTTAAACGTTTTTTGTGTCTCCTGAAAAAAACTGTCAATGGCGCTTATGCCTTTCTGTCGTGACACCGTCGATTTAACCTCTTGTTCTTGGTCTAAGGTTTCATGTATCCAACAGCCTAGATACTTAAACTTTTTCACCTGTTCAACTAGATTGTTGTTGACTAGTTTGTTTATAACTGCTGTGTGTTTTTTTGAAATTACCATTATTTTGGTTTTTTTTACATTCACCTTAAGGCCGTATAGTTCTCCTTGTCGCACTACTTTGGTTAACAGAATTTGTAGTTCTTCTTCACTGCGAGCAATCAGTACTGTATCATCGGCATACCTGATATTGTTCAAGATTTTTCCATTGACTTTTATTCCTTCTTGTGGTTCATCTAGAGCATGTGCAAAGATGTCCTCTGAGTACAAGTTGAATAATAAAGGTGATAGTATACAACATTGTCTAACTCCTCTTTGGATGTTTATGGTTTCAGTATCACCCATTTCAGTTCTGACAAAGGCGTTTTGGTTTCAGTAGAGTTCACGTATTGTATTAATGTCGTTTGTATCAGCAAGTGTATTTATTATAAATAAAGCTTTGTAAAACCATCTTCTTTCAGTCCGATATTAGTCTGATATATTTGCATTTGAAGTCTGGATATTATATTTTGAATTGCAACTAAAATCTTTGCTAGTGTAAATAAAAATTTATTTTGAGTGTTTGTGCATTTTAAAAAAGTGTTTTTCAAAAGAACATTCATAATTGGTGTAGAGTCAGTAAGGAAGTGGATGAGTCTTCGATGTTCCTCGTCTCTGTTAGATGTTTGTCTACTATTCCAAGAACCAGTCCTAGCGAAACCACCTGTGCAAAGTTTATACTATTTTTGTATTACCTTTCTAAGTTATAAATGCCGTACAAACATGTTTGGCCAAAATGGCCCCCTTTAGTGGTAAGTTTACCTTACCTGTGTAGTCACTGTACCGACAAAAATTGACAGCATAATTTCTAAAATTCTTATTACATATTGTAGTATTGATTACCTATATATTGCACAAATCTAAATGGCAGACGGAAACAAGAAATTGGCCCTCAGTCCGGGGCACCCCATCAATGGGGAGAGGGTGCAAAGAATCCCACTTTCAACTACTATTGAGGTCCAAGGAATTGGACAAAGAATCCAAATTGATAGAATAGTACGCATTGCCACCTGTAACGCACTCAACTTATTTATGTTTGAAAAACTTGCAAATACTGAAGACGAGATGAGAAGAATAAAAATAGACATCATGGGGATAAGTGAAGTAGGATGGACTGGTTCAGAAAAACAAAAAACAAAAGATAGATATATCTATTGGTCAGGAGGAACCGGCCCAGAACATCAATATCTTCTTCTTCTTAAAGTTCCATCTCCTATCAGAGGTTGGATATCATAACGGCTATGGTCACTTTGTTGGCTGCTGCTCTGAAAAGTTGTAGTGAACTACAGTTAAACCATTCTCTAAGGTTCTTCAGCCAGGAGATGCGTCTTCTTCCTATGTTTCTTCTTCCTTGGATCCTTCCTTGCATAATAATTCTCAGCAGCTCATATTTTTCTCCTCTGGTTATGTGACCCAAATATTCTAGAGTTCTTCTTTTTATGCTGTTCATAATCTCTAACTCCTTATTTAGACGTCGTAGTACCTCAGCATTGGTAATCCTTTGAACCCACTGAATTTTTAATATTCTTCTGTAACACCACATTTCGAACGCTTCTATTTTTCTTATGTGTTGTTCTTCAATGTCCAAGCTTCCATTCCGTATAGTAAGATAGAAAATATATAACATCTTAGAGCCCCCAATCTGAGATGCAACTGAAGGTCTCTGTTGGTAAGCATTGTCTTCATTTTCACAAATGCTTGCCTTGCAGTTTCAATTCGGACTTTGATTTCTCTGCTTTGGTCATTTTTGCCATCAACCCAGGTTCCCAGATATTTATATGTCTCTTACTTTTTTTGTTTGGGTTTACTCTATCATTAATCTTTCATTTCCATGTTGCGTTTTTGAGACAATCATAAATTTAGTTTTTCTCTTATTTATTTTTAGTCCGTATCTAATGCAATAATCGTTAATTCTATTTACCAATTCTTGTAGCGATTCCAGAGTGTCTGCCATTATAACGGTGTCATCAGCAAATCTTATGTTATTTACTATTCTTCCGTTTACAGAGATTCCATCACTCAGATCCGCTATCGCTTCCTGGAATATGGCTTCACTGTACACGTTCAACACAGTACAACAGTAATGGTGACAGAACACAGCCCTGTCTTACTCCTCTCTTTATATCTATATTTTCGGACTTTTGTTCTTCTATCTTTATATTGGCCTTTTGATTCCAATACAGATTGATAATAATTCGTAAGTTTCGTCAGTCTATATCTTTGTTTCTCAGTACTTCTATTGGTTTTTCATGTCGGACCCTGTCGAATGCCTTCTCGAAGTCGATGAAACAGGAATAAATATATAGGTTCATATCTAAGCATCTTTGAGAGAGGACATTACAAGCAAACAATGCCTCTCTCGTTCCCAGTCCCTTGCGGAACCCAAACTGATTATCATCCATATCATCTTCTAGTTTTCTATATAATCTTCCATGAATCACCTTTAGAAATACTTTGAGGGTATGGCTTATTAGTGATATTGTCCTATAGTCTAAACAATCTTTGGCATATCCTGTTTTTGGTATTGCTACAAAGGTGGACACCAACCATTCCTGTTGGATTTTTCCAGTTTTATATACTTCATTAAATAGGTCCAGAAGTACAGGTAGAGTTTCATCGTCTAGACATTTCAGTAGTTCCGCAGGTATTTCGTCTGGACCTACAGTTTTTCCGTTTTTTGCGTTTCGTATTGCTTGTTCGATTTCCTCTATTATGATCTCTGGCCCCGTTTCGCTGTCGATTTCTTCCGGTTCTTGTCGATTATCCTCAAACAGATCTGTTATGTATATCTTCCATTTTTTTAATTTCTCTTTAATTTCTATAATGATTTTTCCATTTGCGTCTTTCAGAAGGGCATCTTTCTTTTTTCTCAGTGTACTTGTCATTTCCTTTATTTTCTTATGCATGTTAAAGCTATCATGCTGTTTAGCATATGCCTCTATTTCACTGCATTGATTAGCAAGCCAGGTGGATTTGGCCTCTTTTATTTTCTTTCCTATCAATCTCTGTAGTTCCTTGTATTTTGCTTTACTCCTGCCTTTATGTTTCTTTCTTTCCTCCATTAGATCTAAGATTTTTGAAGTCATCCATCTCTGTTTTTTTCTTATTTTTGTCTGCAGTAGCTTTTCTCCCGCTTTTATTAAAGTTCCCTGTACCATGTTCCATTTGTCATTAACATCTGTTGTTTTTATCACGTCGTCTTTGAATTTCTTTAAGTTATCATTTATTTCTTGTTTTAAACTCTGACGTATAGGTTCTTCTTTTATCTTTGAGACATCAAACCGTGGTATATTTGTTTGTTTTTGGATCTTCTTCAATTTTATCTGCATTACGCCTACTAATGGATTATGGTCTGAATTTATGTCAGCTCCGGGGTATGTTCTCAGAGACTTTATAGCGTTTTTATATCTAGATTTTATTAAAATGTAATCTATCTGGTTTCGAACAATGTTGTCTTCTGAATCCGCAGGTGATTTCCAAGTGTAAAGTCTTCTTTTAGGTAATTTAAAATTTGTATTCATTATTACCATCTTCTCGCTTTGGCAGAACATCAATATGGAACGGCTATATTAGTATAGGACAAAATTGCGCACTAAGTCATAAACTTCATCCCTCTAAATAATAGAGTAGCAATGTTGAAATTAAGAATAACCCACAGAAATCTAAATTTTATTCAGGTCTATGCTACAACAAGTGAAAAATTCGAGGAAGAAATTGAAAACTTTTATAACATTATAAATTAATATAATAATCCGACTGACAGAAACATGCGAGATAACTATAATTATGGGTGATTTTATCACCAAAATTGGTCGTGGTGCCGAAGGAGACAACATAGTAGCATACGGTCTCGGTACCAGAAAAAAAAAACGGGTGACATAGCAGAAAGACATAGCAGAAAGAGAAACAGAATTAATAACAACTTACTAACAATTAATAAACAAAATTTGACCTGTAACAGGAGTATAGTAAATGAAGGATTGAATCAATATTTTGATGAAAACGTATATTTTTATTTTCATATATGTATGAAAGGAGTTAAATGCAAAAATTTTTTTACACATACTCTGCAGTAAAATTCATTGTTTATTTTGTTATTAATATAAAAATACAATACAATACACTGCAACATAATTCAATACAATAATACAGTACAAATTAAAATGCAATATTCATAAGTATTTAAAAATGACAATAATATACATAAAAAAAACACTACAATACAGTGCAACATAATTCAATATAATAATACAATACAAATTAAAATGCAATATTTATAAGTATTTAAAAACGACAATAATATACATAACTTTTCTACTTACGCATATTTTTATTTTTCCATGTAATAATATTTAAAAAAGTGTTCCCCGACTGGGAATCGAACCCTGGTCTCCCGCGTGACAGGCGGGGATACTGACTACTATACTACCGAGGACATGACACAAACTTATTTTAAAATTGACAGTTCTGGGTCAGTGATTTATTGAGATTATTATTTTGAAATACAAAAGGCTAATAGAATTATGAACATTTAATAAATAATACAAAACATATCACATAAATATTAATATTATTAAATATTTTATTATATATATATATATATATATATATATATATATATATATATATGTATATATATATATATATATATATATAATATTATATGTATACATATAATATATAATATTTATCATATTAAATATATTTATACAAAAGGAACATTTTTATATTCGACAGAGAGAAAATATATGTTCTGTCTCTCTCTTACTCATTATCTTACATATGTAATGATTTCACAGATTCACTCCCATACAAATTTCCAACGTGGAGCGCGCGTATAGAAGTATAACTTCAATAAGAGATAGAGACTGGTACAATTTTGCGTAGAAAACAACCTGTTAGTAGCCAACACCTTCTTCAAACAAAATACCAGAACATTTTGCTCGATAACAACTTCAAGAAGTACATAAAATCTACTAACACATATCCTCGAGCTGGCATTCATAGCGATAACAATCCAGTTATAATGGATTTTAGATAAAAATATGCAACTTATGAACGTAAGACGAAAACACAAAACAAACCCAACAGAATACAAATAAGTCAATACAACATTAGAAAAAAGTGCAGAGAAGCTAAAGAAAACTAGATGTTAACCAAATGCCTAAAAATAGAATAACTTCACGAAAGATACGACACATTAATGTCCATAAAAAAGTGAAAGAAGTGACAGGTATACACAGAGGCAAGAAACAATATTAAGAAATATTATTAACAAGATAATTAAACGTAAAGTAGACAAACTGGAGAGATGGAAAGAATACATTCAGACAGTTTTTGACGATAATATACCTAGTTCTTCACTATTCACGGATGATCAAATAAATGAAAAAGGTTTAAAAATAAAAAAAGAAGAAGTTATTTATGCAGAAAACGCTTAGACGAACGGAAAAGCCATCGGTCCAGACAATATCAATGTCGAAATACTTAAATTAATTACAGACAACGAAAGTAAAAGCCTCGACTTAATAACAGAAAATTACATAAGTCCATTTTTTGCCGAAATTGACATTGTACTACCATCTGGTAGAGAATAAAAGCATGTTTTAGTTAAAGAATATCCCACAAGTTCCAAGAAATCTGCAATGAAATAAAATTGAAAATAATACTTCACACAAGTCCAACGTCAGTAAAGTTGTAACAGATAGGAAAATCACATGTGTTGTGAAGTGCTGTTGCTATTGACATTAATACGGAAATCGTACTGGAAAAAAATTTGAAAGAACATTACTGCATATTGTTCTGAAGCTATTTTTTTGTGGCATTTTAAATTAATTACTATTTAAATGGGAATAAGCCACAATTAAAGGTTAAAATACGTTTATTGAAGTTTAAATTTCCACTTCGGAAATCGTTCTCAAAATACAAACATTAGTAAAATGACTGCATAGTCCAGTAACTAATTATGGGACAATAAATAATATGGATGAAGAGATAATTCGAGAATAGAAATTAATCGAATTGTTGTCAGAAACTAATGATACAACAGAAGGGATCTTGCATGAAGAAGAGACCGCCGAACCAATTGTCAAAAAAAGACGCAAATGCAGAGATGTTGACAAAAAGGATTGAAACGAGAGAAGAATGAAAGGAAGAGAGAGTTGGGCTACGAATTTTTTTGGAAGAAGAAAGAAGGTAATAAATGGACAGAAGACTTGAAGAGACCCAGAACATCCTTGGCAGAGACATGTAATGGCAAGTTTGACCAAAACACTTCCAAGTTAATATGTCGTGAATTTTCTGAAGAACACCGTAATAACTAATAACATATTTGATTCATTTTGGAAAAAAACTTGGGATGAAAAGAAGTTAACCATTAGTCTACTAACCCAACGAGTAAATACTTCAAGAGATAGAAATAGAAAGAATGAGAAGACATCTCAAAGAGCATGTTCTTATAATTATTACCTTGAAAATAATGGACTAAAATTAAGAGTTTGCAAAAAACTGTTTTCAAACACATTAAGCTTGAAACCTTGGACAATACATAATTGGTTAAAAGCTTACCACATACGTACCGAAAATAATGAGGATAACAAAAAAACAATTTTTGAGAACACGATAGGATTAGAATAGACAAGAAAATTTTTCTTAGGGATAACACTTGCAAGATTTTTTTAAATCGCTTGCAAAAGTCGAATCTCATTATTGCAGAAGTACATCCTCAAAACAGTATATTAAACCAATTTGGAAATCTAAATGAAAATTGCACAGATTGTATAAGGAAACATGGTGTTTTAAATTTAATTAATCTCCAATGTCAATAGCTTACTTTTGTCATATGTTTGAAGATTTGAATCTTAGTCTGTTTAAACCAAAAAAGACGAGTGCGACGTCTGCTTTTCATTTAAAAGTAAAAACATTACTGAAGAAGAGTATCACCAACACATACAAAAGAAAGATGAAGCTAGGTATGAGAAGGAATTGGATAAGCAATCTAATTATAGCGCCTTTACGATGGACTGGCAGTCTGCGCTTCTATGCCCTAAATTAAATGCTGGTTCACTTTACATTAAAACTAAACTTATTGTGCACAATTTCACCGTGTATGATTTGAAGACAAAAGCTGGTTACTGTAATATCTGGCATAAAAGCGAGGGAGGATTAAGTGCTCAATAATTTGCTACTATAGTTAGCACTTTTATAATAAATCACCTTGCACAAACAGAAAATAATGATGAAGACGACAATAACTGCTTAATTTTTTGTAGCGACGGATGTGGCTGCCGAAATAGGAATGCAACAATAGCAAATGCCTTACTTAATTTAGCTATGCTTAGGAAAATTATAATAATTCAGAAGTACCTCGAATGAGGTCATACTCAAATGGAATGCGATTCTATGCATTCCTTTATTGAGCGCAAGTTACGAAATAGAAACATAAATGTACCGGCAGATTATGTTGATATTTGTAGAACAGCTAGACGACATCCCAAGAATTATAACGTATAGTACCTTACACATAGCTTTTTCAAAAATATTGATCAGGTAAATTTTGTCAATTCAATTAGACCTGGGCGCAAAGCTGGAGACCCAACGGTTAATGATGTCCGGGTTTATATGTACAATTCAAACGGTACCACACATTTCAAACTGCAACATGTTGCCGACTGGGAATCTCTTCCATCAAGATATAACAGAGTTAAAGCTACTGAACTGCAAGAACTTCCTCGTCTATATAGCGCTCCTTTAAAAATCAAAAGAGAGAAATTCGACCACTTAATGTCTTTAAAAACTAATTTACCCAAAGACTACCAGCATTTTTACGATCAGTTGCCACATGAATAATACTAAAATAAATATTAAGTACACTAAATTTTAATTTGTTCAAAAAAATCTTTTTTAAGTAGAAAAGTTATCAATAAAATGTAATAATTGTGTAAACGATGTATTTTTATTAAGTCGCACAAGTTTAACAAAAATGGGAATAAGCGTAGAAAATCAATAAGTCCATTTATATAATAATTATCATTAACTGATATCATGTTTTAGACAAAAATATACCAATATAATATAACCTGTAGTATATTCATCATCGATATTTAGAACAGAAACTTACAGTATTTTTTAATTTAAATAATTTAATGTGTCTTCTGGAAAGTTTTGCTTTTGTGACTTCTGTTATTTGCTAGTTAGGCCGACGATATGACACAAGTAAAATACCATCAGACTGGCTAAAATCAACATTCGTACTGTTACCAAAAAAATCCAATGCCTCACACTGCAATGACTATCAAATATTAGGCATGATGTGTCAACTCCTTAAAACTTTTCTTAGAATCATTCATACACAAATTTACAAGAAGTGTGAGTTTCAGATGAGTGACACTCAATTCGGATTTCGAAATGGATTGGGAACACGATTGTGCGAAATGTGTTAACACAACGATGCAGAGACATGAATGTAGATGTATATGCATGTTTTATTGATTATCGAAAAGCATCTGATTGCGTTAACCATTAAAAGATGATCGAAGTTCTGACAATAACTGGAATTGACAAACAAGACTTGCGAACTATATTGGCACCAAACAGCAACAATTAAAAGAAAGCACATAACATCCGAAGATATACGAATCCTACGAGTGCGACAAGGTAGCGTCTTATCACCGCTATTATTTAGTCTGAATTTGGAATCTATATTCAGTAAAGCATTAGACGAGGTTTAAGGTGCAATCAAGATTAACCCAACCAGCGTAGACAACAGCAGATACGCTGGTGATACCGCCTAATAGCAAGCAACGCACAGGAACTACAAAATATAATAAAAACGGTAGTTCGATATAGCCAAATGTTCGGTTTACATCTAAATGTTTCCAAAACTAAAATTCTAATATTTTCAAAGATACCAACAAACGTTTATTTGTATGCCAAGGAACAAATAATAGAGCAGGTAATTTTTATAAAATATTTGGGAGCAAACATCAACAGCCAGTGTAACTCAATAAAAGAAATCCTATTAAGAATCAAACAGGCGAGAAAAACACTCATGAACATGAAATCATTTTTTACAACATCAGACCTTAGTCTAGAGCTCAGAATTAGAATGATCAGATGTTACGTTTCCTCAGTTTTGCTGTATGGCTGTGAAATTTGAACAATGGACTCTGAAACAAAAAAAAAATAGATGCCTTTGAAATGTATAAAGACGAATAGTGAGAATTGCATGGATGCAAAAAGTTAGCAATTGTGAGGTACTTTGGCGCATGAGTAAACAAAAACAATACCTAATCAAAGGGAGAGAAATACAATACTTGGGTCATGCATTGAGAGGTGCAAATAATATTGAAAGGTAAAGTGCAAAGCAAAAGATCATATGGAAAACGCTAGAACTCATGGCTGTAAGACCTGAGGAGGTGGTTTGACTGCTCTTTCGCAGAAATCTTTCGTGTAGCAGTTTACAAAGCTACAATTGCCATTTTGATCGTCAACCTTTGAAAGCAGACGGCGCAATAAAAAGAAGTATTGATTATGATGTGATTCATGCTGCGCCAAATGACCCCTTAAAAATGTCCCATGGGCTTGTAGTCTATTCAAATCGTATACGTGCAGTTTATATTTTTAATATAAAATTTTAAAAGTATTTAAAACGATACTGTTTTTATTTGCCATAAACTCAAGAAATTGGAAAACTAAAAATTTAGTAAAGAACAAACATTTAGAAAATATTAATTTTAAGTATTTTTTATAACAAAATGCATCTTAATTTCTTATGTTCACTATACGCTTACCCCTGTATCTCTCCTATCTGGCAAGTAAGCTACCGCAAGGAGAGAAATACATGGAATATAAAGGAGCGAGCAAAGATCTAAATTACCTGACTATATCGATTTTCGTTTTCAGACTACAATTAATGACATTTAGATTGGAAACCTGTCGCCTATTATTCGATTTAATTGATGGTTATTCAGAATTACGGTTGCCATGAAAATTATAACTAGAAGTGTAACAATGTTGGGTTTCACAACCACGTCATCGAATGTGTAACTATGAGGTTTAATAAAAAAATTTATAAAGCTTTAAATAAGGACCATTATTAAATAGCATATTGAAGTTTTCGCGGAAGCTGTATATGATTTTTGTTATTTTCCAGGTTGACTCCAGACTCTGCGTTGAATAATTTTGGTTTGTAGAAAAACTATTGTTTTGGCCACGTTTAGACAAGGTTAAACTTACCATTGTCAAGTCAGAGTCCTGATATTCGCGGAAAAGTGCCTCAAAATCTCTAGATAGGTACTTTACTTCTTTTTATATTCCTGATGATTCACATGTTCTTGTATCTACTTTTATTTCTACTACGTAGGTATTTTATTTGTTTATTTAGTTTCGCAGTTCGTTGACTTCATCTGTCAGGTTTTTTTGTACAGCTGTTTACCTTTCTTTGTTTTTCTATAAGCTTCATCATTTGGTCCGTCATACTGTGCTTTCGTACCTGTAATTTTTCTTCCGGCGTATTGCTATTTTTTAATTCTAATTTAAATTTGCTTAGGTCTTTAAATACTTTTTTAGTTGTGCTTGTTGTTTTGGTCTTTGTCGACACCAGAAAGTAAAGTAGTAAAAGTTAAAGGATAAAGATCGGGCAAAAATCTTTAAGAGGTGAACGATGAAAGAGTTTAAGGAGAAAAATTGTTTGCTCTAAGACAGTTAATAGAGAAATACCGAGAGAAAAAAAGAGAGCTATACTTAGTTTTTATGGATCTTGAGAAAGCAATGACACAGTTCAAAATAAAGATTTATAAATAGGATAAGGAACATTACACCAAAGTAAGAACTTGACCGTTTCAAAGTCAATACCTGAATAATCTTGTGGATGCACTGACAGAGAAAGTAAGGTAGGAGGCTCCTTGGTCAATGCTCTTTGCTGATAATATCGTGTTAGTAGAGGAAAGCAAACAGATGTTGAAGGAGAAGTTAAAAGGTTGGAGACGAAGGATTTACGGTTAACAGGTGGAAAATGGAGTGTCTGTGGTTAGGAGGAGCAGCAATGTTTGTGAACATCAACTGCTTAGAGAAAAACTAGGTTGAGTAGGAGAATTTAAATACTTTGTCTCCTACATAACGGAAAATGGGACAATAGATTGACAGATTTCCCACAGGATACAGGCCAATTTATTTAAGTGGAAGAGAAAAGGCGAGGTATTCTGTATTTAAAAAGTCAGGGAAGGACTAAAAGAAGAGATATACAAGAGTATGGTGTGTCGTGCGCTGATCAAGTCGAGTTAATCAATACATTACTGCCACTGGGAACAGCGGATGGTTCATTTATACCGTCGATAATAACGTGGTTTGGTTGAAGATTAGCATAAGGGTTGGCGTAGATATTGGCGCAAGAATGGGCGCAGGGGTGTAAACATTTCTGATAACAAAATTTTGATTTAAGGGTGGAGCGGATGATATTTTCTTTATAAGAGCTCTCCATGTCGAAGGAAACCCGTAATTTTTTTTTATATTTCTGTGGCGTCCTGTATAACTCCTGATTTATAGAAGCGAATTAAGCCTATTGTGTTGGAGTTTTTAAAATCAATTTTGTGATCTGTAGGAAGATGGTATTGACCTAGAGCTAAAATTTCATCAAAATTGCGAACAGAATTAAATGTTCATAAATCCTATTTTAGACTCTACGATTATTTTGACCTATATAGGATCGTGGCCAGTCTGCACAAGAAATTTTATAAACTTCGTGTTGTTCATTTGAAATTTTGTCTTTGATTGGTCGGCTAAGAGATAAAAGTATTTTTGGGGGGTAAATATTGCATTTTTCCTCTTGACTAAGGAATTTTGTCAGCGACACCTTTGATAAAAGAAAGAAAAGCTTTCGTCTGAGAGTCGAGTAGGTTAGTTAGTTAGTAGGTAGGGTAGATGGCTTTGAAAAGACACCAAAGCATCCCTGCCATGGGGCTAAATGACGAATGTATCGTCAACATGTGGGTTTGAGCATTGATGTGAATAGTACTCTTGTCTCGATGTCTTTCATATAATTGATCATGAAAGATGTAATAAGTGTTGGACATACAATGTCAGGTCTTGCTGGATACTGTATTTAGTTTTCAGAATATTTTTACAGTTTTGTCTATATAAATGTTTGTTAAGAGTAAAACCATGGACGAATAAACACAGATGGACTTAGTTATTTACATAAAAATGTGAAGCCAAAATTATTTGAATATGTCACATTCTCAGCACCTTCAAATGTTGTCACGTTTTTTTATTAAAATATCTTATCCACGTATCGCTGAAAATATTACTATATTTATTTTATACTCTACAGGTGCTATCAAACCAAAATAATAATTTATTAGTTAAATTAATATATTTAATTGTAATTAAAACATCAAGTGTGCACATAGTGTGCATATCATTTAATAATAGCTTATAACAGATATCAATCAATTATTTTATACCTATGTAGAAGCACTGAAATCTATTTATTAATGGCAACGGTGTTTACATTTCTCTGTCTTATGGCTCTACGACAAACTTCAAATGCTGTTCCATGTTTGTTTACTTTTTACCAAGATGAGGAAAAGTTGTTGTTTTTCGATATTTTGGCTGTATTTTGAGTGATATTTGTAAATAGTAAAATAAACATATATTATAATAATAGTGGTACAGTATTGCATTTGCAAAAAACGAAATATTTACATCCCAATGCCTCATTTAATTTGTAAGTACTGTTTATTTACATTATTTAAGATGAGGAACTGAGGAAGCCTGTTTGTTTACATTTTAAAATATGTCTTTCATAGGCGTACCATTGGGTTTGTTCATGAAATTAGTATAGACATTTTTAAATTGTAAGTAGACATCATCTGATTAAAAAGATCTGTTTAGTAGCTTTTTAATTTAATATTTCTCATGAATTCAAATAAATTAGTAAAATGAATAAAACTCATTTATTTTTCTATGTAGGTTTCCAAATAATATTGATTAATGATGAAACTTACTCTAAACTTCAACAGAGAAAACAGTATAAAAACCTTTCAAAAGCATCCTTTTTGGTCATTAAAACTTGTAAGGAAGCTGAAAAATTTTTCAGATTTTTTAATCTTCTTCTTCCTATGCCGTCCCCATTAACGGAGGTTGGCGACCACATTTTTAAAAGCTTCTCTGTCTTTTGCAACGTGGAATAATTCGTCTACAGTCATGTTTGTCCAGTCTCGATTTTTTAATAAAACTATAAATATCTACAACAGACCAGTTAAAAACCTTATGAATATTTTTATTAATAAAACCATACAAAATGTTCCAAAATCAATTTATGAGCATTTTGGTGACCATATGTATGACGAAGATGCAATCTATGGTCACTCTATGCAACTTTTAAAATTGGTTCTTGAGAAATATTTTAAAATTGGAATTCATCATGAAACGAAGACTACTTTAGGTGCTAACACCGTGCGCATAAGAAGCGTTCTTACTAAGACTGTTTTATTGCGCAATCAATACATTTATTTCTGTACCAACGTCTTCTATTATGTCTATTTACCATTTTTACTTTAATACTTCTGTTCGCTTAATAGTTTTCCAATAATTTATACATTTTCACGCCTACTTTTTAATAAGTATATTTGCAAATAATTTGATGTCAAATGCCAGCAAGAGCTTTGGAATGATCTATAAATATTTTTGTAGCAGAAACCCTTACTACGAGTAATCTATTCATATTGTATTAAAATAAATTTGTCACAATTTGAAAAAATATGTTTTAATAAATTATCAATAAATAGGTATGTACTTAAATTTGACCTACTATATATAATATAGTACCTATTAAAAAATCAACTTGAGCTCAACTATATTTTATTGTATTAATTTTGAAGCAAATAAAATTGTATTTTATTTTTTCTATTAAAACGTGTTTTTATACATTATTACTTCCAATTATTAACGTCTGAATAATTATCCCCGCGAGTAAAAATTCAAGCACGCTTATGCTCATTGAGGAAATATCACAGTCTATCGATACCCGTTTTACTCCCCTTTGCCCTCTTGTCCAGGAATATCGAAGCTTCAAAACAGTGTGTGTTTAAGGTATCTTATTGCTGTGTCCATTTATGTTTATACGTCCATGAGTAAAACGATATGGAAACTTACTAGAATTTTTGATGGTAAGGTAGGGTATTGTTTGAGAAGTTGAATAAAATAAGAAGAATTTTTGACACAGAATGAAGCATTTTTGGTGAGATGTTGTAGAGTTTTGGCCAAGTACTTGGCCATTGGTTGTATAGGGCAGTTGTATGTACTGGCAATGGGACGTAGTAGAATACTAGGTTTGTGACATTAGATATGCCATATATTAGAGGTGTTCTGGAGGACTTTATACAAGAAATTGGAGATTGTTTTGTGTCAACGGGAAAAGAGGTTTTATTGATAATGGCTTCTGTTGTTTTCTCTAGATCAGTTGTTGGATTATGAGAAATCGTTTTGTAGTGTGAAGTGTTAAGACAATTTGAGAGTTTTTTATTTTAAGAAAAAGTGGTATATACAAGGAATTTTATGAGGAAAATAACAATACCATACATAAAAGGATTATTGCAAAAGTTTAAAATGATAGGAAATAAATTCAACATTTCAACAACATTCAAAACAACAAACACGTTGAGATCTATTTTGTCCAAAACCAAACCTAACAATGAACAAGAAAGGACAAAGAATTGCATTTATAAAATACCTTGTGAATGCGATCAGTTTTATTTAGGTGAAACGTCAAGGCCATTAAATGTTAGAATAAGTGAACATCAATCCTATATTAAAAATAGAGAATCTGATAGATCTCAAATATGTAAACACGCATGAGATAATGAACATAGGGTTCAATGGAATGATTCAAATATAGTAATAAAAGAAACGGATGGTAAAAAGAAAAAAATCAAAGAAGCGGCTCTAATTATGCTAAATGAGACCAATTGTGTCGCGAATTCCTCGGCAGAATGTAGTAGGATCTGGTTACCCATTTTGAAAGAGGAAGTTATTAAAAGGAAAATACCAGTATTGTAAGTATGTAACATATAGAGGATACATCATTTATGTTTTTTAAATAACAAACATATAAAATCAGAATTTGGTGTTTATTGAAGGTAAATTAAATGCACGACCAAATACTTACCATATCGGAATAGTAATATGAGGTTTTTTTCCTGGTTTTTTTTTCATAATTTACTATGGAATCACTAACAGGAGAATTTACTGTCATCATAGCATGTGTTTGTCTTTTTAAAGACGAATTACATGCTATGATCTTTTCTGACGGATATTCTCAAGTTAAAGTTGATTTTATGTAATCGAATGAACTATCTTATAAGTAAAGTCGTCCCAGGAACGCAACTCAACAATATTGGCAATATTATTTTAAAGTCGTCTACTTTAAAATGTACAATGTATGTCTGAATTGTCAATATAGATGAGTCAGATAAAATTAAATTATTAGAAGAATTTTTCACTAAGTAACAGAAAAACAAAATTTGTTTAATTTACTAATGTTTGTATTTTGAGAACTATTCCCGAAGTTGAAATTGAAACGTCAATAAACGTACTTTAACCTTTAATTGTGGCTTCTTCCCATTTGAATAGTAATTACTTCAGAATATCTAGGGTTCAACACATTTCAAACAGA
Organism: Diabrotica undecimpunctata; assembly: GCF_040954645.1. Taxonomy (NCBI): domain Eukaryota; kingdom Metazoa; phylum Arthropoda; class Insecta; order Coleoptera; family Chrysomelidae; genus Diabrotica; species Diabrotica undecimpunctata. The sequence continues at coordinate 103,347,846 of NC_092806.1, forward strand.
GAGGTCTTGAACAAAGTAGGTCAAAGTAAAGGCGACTGAATATATATATATATATATATATATATATATATATATATATATATATATATATATATATATATATATATATATATATATATATATATAATGATTTCCACAGTTTTCACTGTATTCCTTCACTCAACCGTTTTCTCCAATTTTTCCTGTTTAGTTAGTCCCCTTCCTGTAGGTTTCTTCTACTCATTTCTTCGTCCACTTCATCTCTGAAAGATCTTCGGGGTCTGCCTCTCTTTCTTCTTCCTATCGGGCTCCACTCTGTTATTCTATTTATCCACCGATTTTGGTCTGCTTTTCTGACATGTCCGTACCAGGTTAACCTCTTCTGTTCGATGTGGTCTATTATGTCGGAGTTCATTCTCATTCTCCTCATAATCTCCATGTTATTTATTCTATCTCTTTTTGTTACTCTGCAGCTTCTCCTTAGAAATTCCATCTCTGTTGCTTTTATTTTGTTTTTGGGTTTCTTATTTATTGTCCAATTTTTACACCCATAAGTGAGGATACTTCTTGTCATGGTATTATATATTTTTTTCTTTGTTTTCATGCTGATGTTCTTATCCCATAGTACCAGATTTAATTTTCGTATGCAGTCTCTTGTTTGTCCTAGTCTATTTTTTATATCTTCCTCCGTTGTTCCTTTGTTTGATATTATGAAGCCTAAATACTTATACTTGTCTGTTCCTTTGATTTGTTTACCTTCGTCTATTTCCAGCTGTTTTATTTCAGTATTCTCCGTTGTTAGGTATTCAGTTTTCTTTAGGTTTATTTCCATCCCATTCTTTGTATATTCCTGCTCCAGTTTTCTCATCATAAAACTGAGGTCATCCTCGTCTTGTGCGATCACTATTTGGTCGTCGGCAAAACTTAGCGTATATAGATATTCGTTCCTTACTGGTATACCCATTCCTTGGCACTTTCTTTTCCGTGGTTTCAGGGTTTTTTCCAGGAATATTTTGAACAGGGTGGGGGATGTGGAGCAATCTTGTAGTAGTTCCTTTGTCGTCTTAAATGGAATGCAAATTCTATTGCCCGTTTTGATAGCTACTTCGTTATTCTTGTAGAGTGCTTTTACCGCATTTATTAATCTTCGTGGAACTTCGATGTCTTCCATTGCTTCCCATAGTTTGGCTCTAGGTATTGAATCATATGCCTTCTTAAGTTCAACAAAAGCCAGATGGACGGATCTATTTTTGGCTATTCTTTTTTCTATGAGTTGTTCGACCGTGTAAATGTGATCTAAGCATGCTTTCCCCGCTGTGAAACCTGCCTGATCTTCTCCGATTTTATCTTGTATATTTATTTCTAATTTTTCCTTTATGGTCTTTCCATATAGTCTGCCTATAGACGATATAATGCTGACTCCCTGATAGTTTTCGCAGTTTTTTCTATTTCCTTTCTTGCGACTGAATAAAGTTGATAATAAAGAGAAAACTCGAATATCTGGGGCATATAATAAGAGGAAGCAGCTACAGGATAATGCAGTTGATACTCAACGGAAATATCGACGGAAAAAGAGAAATTGGTAGGAAGAAATACTCATGGCTCCAAAACCTGCGTCAATGGACTGGCTTATCAGCAGATGAATTATTACATGCCGCGCATGATCGAGAACGATATCGGCAAATCGTTATGGAAGCTACCCACGCCTAAAACTTGGGCACGGTACTCAAAGAAGAAGAATATTTAATAGATACACTTCGCATTACTAGAACGAGGTACATCAACATTTAACAAAAGTAAACAGTTTTCAGGAACGACAGGTGTTCCTGCATGTCTTTTGTGCGATTTGAGAGAACTAGGCTGCAGCTCTTTACTGTTATGATGAGAACTTAAACTACTTTTTTTAGCTAGAAGATATATTATTATATTTAAAATACATTTACCCAATCTTCATTGTGTAGTTCTACACAAACCATTTCTATCACTTTGTAAAAGTGATAGAAACGCATTTACACATGCACACAATATAAAAGTATAATCGATAAATTTCCAGATAGCCATCCACAACTGACTGATTATACGGTAAGAATTATATTGCAACTACTGTTTCTTAACCCATTAAGGGCAGAGACAATAAACAAAGAGAAATTTGACAATTGATTTATTAGATTGGATTAAAAACACATAAATTAAGACTAATTTACAACCAAAAAGAATTTTTTTTTCTCATGAAAGGAAAAACAGGTGGGTGCGTATACGCACCTTTGGCCGCATACGCATACAATTTTTAAAAAAGGTACATATTGTATCTTAACTGTAAATTAAATTTTAAGATGAAAATTTTCGAAACATTCGGGGTGTAGATGCACTGTACACTTTTTACATAAATAAATAGTATTACTTTTGCACATCCGACATTTTCTTCTTGCACTATTATCGTCTCTTTTTACAATGTGGCCATTTTGCACGAATGTCGGCCGAAATATGGAACCATTTCCTCGTCAATGGAAAGATTTTTTGCAAAGACTCCAAATTGTGCAAACTTTCGGTTAATTATTTCAAAAATTGGTGACAATTTTGCAAATTTATCATTTTTATTCAGTAAGGTGTCATCTGACAAATGTATGTTCTGTTTGATTGAACAAAATCTATGTCGGCTCATGCTTTCTCTTACAATGTGCACTTCTTTATCCTCATCCTTCGACCAATACATATCAAGTTGAGGCAGACTGTGATAACCAGATAATATACATATGCCAATAAATTTTTTTAAATCTGTGGCGGTTATTCTGCGATGCATAAATATTTGTAAAATATCGAATGCTCTCACTTACTTCTTTATCAAAAAAGAGTAAAAAAACTTCAATGTGACTTGCCTCCATGGTTGGCTTTTATATTTTCTAAATATTGATCAGACTGATGTTGAATTACTGCCGAGTACGAATGAGTATCTGTTTTTACCCAACTTGGGACAAATTTGGATTTATTATTTTTGCCTAGTTCTTTCTTTGGACGTTTTGATCTGTGGTTCAGAGGAATATCATCATCAGAATTCCCATTCACTTGTATTTCATATATACCTGCAATATCTGTTTTTATTCCTTCTGTACCAATAATATTATCATCAATGTCTTCTACATCGGAAATTTCATCTGTTTCCGGCGGCACATAAACTACATCAAGTGAGTCAGCATTTTCACAGTCTGAGTCTTCTTCTAACAAAGCCATTAACTCTTTAGTAATTAGTGCCCTCTTCATTACCTATTTCGAGGATTTACTAAAATAAACAAAAACATGCACTACTAAAAATATACTACTACTATATACACGCATTCATATGATAATAATTTAGCTTACCTTATTTCAACTTATATGGAATATAAAACAAATAAACACAAGGAAACTTTCAAACTGATTTAAGTCAAGAAAAAAGCAAATATAATAGTATTGACTATTGACGAGATCGTAATTTCAGATTGTTTAGTCTACGAAAAAAATATAATATGGTTTCGGCCAAAGGTGCGTATACGAATCCATCGTATAAACATGCAATTATAGACCTTATTTTTAAAGTATGAATGAATAAGTTTTTAGAATAATAAAAATTTCAACATATTTTTATAATTATAGAATACAAAATATGAATTAAGTTTATAATTAGTATCGGAAAAATTTTTTGTATGAAGATGTGCATAAATCATTAAATTATGCAAAATTATAATAATCTTAAAATATTTAAAAAGTAATATTTTTATCAAAAGAAAAATGATACTATATACCTCAATCTATTGAGATGTTACTTCAATAAAAAGAGAACATTAAAAAAATTATTTTCGGGCCAAAAAAAATTAACAATAAAGGTTGCGTTTACGCACCTTTGGCCGTAAATGGGTTAATTTCATAAATTCCATATTCCATATGCTGCAGGAAAAAAAAAGTATTTTTTAAGCAATATTTAAGGGAGCTGTAAGTCTTATACTTTACGTACACACTACCTCGACTAACTGCATCTAAGGAATACTTGTAAAAACACCATGTACGCAGAGACACAAATAGACGGCCTAATAAATGATATAGAATTAAGTCAATATTTTGACTCCAAATAACAATATAAAGAAAACGAGCAAATTTATCATATTTTATTTTTTCAATTGAATTAAATATGAAAATCAAATTAAATTTTTATAAATACAGTTCATACATTATGGACAGTATGGACAGTACAGATTTGAATCAGTATTGACAAAGCCCCATAGCGGGTTTTTACATTTTTTTATGCAAAATTATTTTAGCAATAAATTTTGTTTTATTACAAGTTTAAAGAGCCTACTGTTAATAAAAAAATGTTTCTATTTTTTAAATACAAACTTTTGTAGAATACTCACTGCGTTAGTTTACGATATTTTTGTGATTTTGGTATATTTATAAAATACATCAATGCACTGTTTGCTGTTTACTGTACAAGACTAGGAAGACTTAAAACTCAAAACCACATTAATGGAACTCTTCAATAATGTATTGGATATTACAGTAGTTCGATGCTCAGTATTATCCGGATATTACTTTATATTGTCTCTTTGTTATTTTCTCCGCGTCTAGCAATTTCCATTCCATTTACGATATTACGGCACAAAGTAGTTGTGCTTATTTTTCGCAAATTCCGAATATTAAACGTTCTCTATTTGCCTTTTGATGTCCAGAGTTTTTTTTGTAAACAGCAATATAAAAATAGCTTTGTATAAGTATACAACTTTATTTCCCATCCCATCTATCTATCCCATAAAATTATAGTTCCAGATGGTCTTGAATTTTCTTTGAGGTAAAGTTGTTGCATTTCCAATTTAGTTCATTAGATTCCTCCTTTGTGTTGTTTGATTTGGTTTTGGTGGGAAAACATCCTGGTGTATTCGCGTTTTAAATGTTGTGGTGTGGCGTTTTAAATTTACGCTTCTAAATGCAGCGTAAAAAATATTTTCCACACTACTATATCACCGTATGGCACCATATGCTTAACGGATAGTAATAAATTAACAGGCTGGTTTCAGAGGCGGTAAATCGTCAATTCATCAGATTTCAACTCTAGACAAATTTTAGAAAAAACACTGGAAAAGGGCATAGCTACTCATAACTAGACTTAAGAAAATATGCAAATTGCATATTTTGCATATAATGCATAAATAATGCAAAAGTGTCAAATTTGCATATTTTTCTAAAAGTGAGCAGAAAGTGCATATAATTTGAAAATTTGCATATCTTTTATTTTTATATTCAAATTTACAGAAAGCATGAAAATGCCAATATTTAATTTTGTTTTATAATCACTTGGTATTCAAATTCTTGGTATAGTAACTAATAAAAGACAGCGGCTTGCTTATAGTTTTGTCACGTTTTGTCCTGAATTTAAGGGTTTCTGTTTGCCAGTTTACCTCTCTAGGTAAACATTTTTATTTTAACGGTCAGTTTCACTTGGTTTCATTTTTGTTGTAAAATTGGAGGCGTAAACAACGTATATTTCTAATTGTGAATAATTATTGTGCTTTGAAAATGCCAAAAATAAGCAATGTTTCAACTTGGATAAAACCTTATAAAGAGCTATCTATGGATATGGATAAAGTTTATTGCTCATGTTGTGGCAAAACCTTATGTACATATATGTATTATTTTTTATTTTATTTTAAAAATTTACACGGTGGTACAAACAAAGATTTTAAAATTGGAGATTATATTTAAGAAAAGTACCGACAGAAGACTGTAGCTTTACAAGCCTTGCGATAACAAATAGGATACCTATTTAAAATTCAAATCATTCAATAGTCTACTGAAAGGTCGCTAACATTTTTTTTCTAACAATAACATAGTTTTCTTAAATTTTAGTAAAAACAAAAACATATCATATATTGGGCTTAATTAATTGCTTTTAATTTATGCTCACATTATTTTTTTTTAATATAAACAGAAAGGACCAAGAGCCCCTTGTAAATATTTGGGAGTTCTTCCTTCTTGCATAGTCATTTCTTAACATTTTCAAGATTACTACACCGATTTTTATTTGATTTAATTTAAATATTTTAATTGTTATGCAAAAGCGGTTCATTTTCAGTTTATTTCTACTATCTTAGATTTTAAGAATGGGTACAACTATAGAATAATTATATTCTTTTTTATATTCCATCTGAAAAAAAAAATTCAAATAGATCAGCGCGAAACATTTAGCTAAAAAAGTAAAAACCACATTCGGTAAAAAATATGCACTCGAGTGTCCAAGTGCTTTCAGTCAAGTTATAAAAAACAAGCCGAACAAGAAACTTTTATCTAAGACTTGTGTCGTGCATTAGTATCTTCTGATATACCGCTTTCAAAATTATCTACTGAAATCTTTAGTCCTTTTTTAAAAAAATATTGAAAACAAAACATTTTCAGTGAACGAACTCTAAAGAGAAATAATGTCAATTTATTATACTCCTCAGTTATTCACAACATAAAAACCGAAATAGGTAATAATTACTTTTACATATTATGTGTGGACGAGACCACTGACTCGTCAGGAAGATATATTGCGCACTTATTGATTGTGGAATGTGTGGATGTGGAAAAAACAATCGCTCTAACAATATCATGGTTTCTACAAGAAGCATTACCATTTTTTTTTCTGCTGCTGTCCATAATTATATATTATTGCTTATTTTATTTGATGCCGCACCATATATAGTGAAAGCAGGACACAATTTAAAAATATTTCATCCAAACCTAATACATGCCACTTGTTTAGCGCATGGAATAAACAGAGTTGCGGAGGAAGTAAGAAAATTTCCACTAGTTTACAGTTTAATAGCGAGCGTCAAAAAGGTATTCCTGAAATCACCTCTAAGAATACAATGTTACAGAGATATGCTTCCTGCTGTTCCACTGTCACCGCAACCCATTTTAAGACGTTGGGGAACATGCTTGGAAGCAGCTAATTTCTATGCTGATCATTTGTTTGATTTAAAAATCAGTCATAAAATTACTGTTATTATAAAGTACGGAACACCTGCTTTAAAGAAAAGACGTTTAAAAGAACGTATTTTCCATTGTCATTTATAAAAAAGTAATTCTACAAAACAGAAGGTAGGATAGAGCATTACATCAAAAACTATTTAGCAATACTCACCAAAACAATTGTAAAAAAACAAAAATACCATATGTGAAAGACTTTCAAACACTGAAAAATGTATGAAATAAAAACAACATCACAACATTTACAACACCAATACACTGGGATCTATTCCCACTAAAACAACATTAAACAACACAGGAGGGGTCGAATGAACTAAATTTATAAAATATCTTGGAAATGCAACAATTTTACCTGGAAGAAAATTCTAGACTATCTGGAACTATGATGTTGTGGGATAGATGAGAATAAATCATAAAATAAAAACAAAGTTCTAAATTTATAAAAGGCTATTTTTATATTGCTTTTTTCAAAAAAATCATCTGAAGTTAGAGCATTCAAAGATTTCTCATTTTTTGCGTATGGTGCAAAGTATTACAATACTTCAATTATTGGGGAGGAATTTCTCCATATTTTTGTTATAAGCTGCTGTAATGCCATTATGGTATCGTGGCCACCTTCTTTATATAGCTTAGCTCGAAGATTATCTATCTCGGATGATTTATTTCTGGCTAGTTTTTTAACTGCACCTTTAACTCTAAGAATCGTTGGCGGTTCCTCTTCCCTCTCGTCTATTCCTCTTACCTCATCCCTCTCGTCTAAGTTTTCTTATTTATTAGCTATGTACCTACCGCATACATCTGTTTTTTAATTTACTATAATATACAAGAACTTGCCCATTAACTTTCGTTTAGTTTAAATACATTTCACTTAGCATTTTTCCATAGTGTGTTATCTCAGTATAATCTTCGCCGGTAATGATTTATTAAAATATTTTTCTAGAAAGAACTTAAAACTAGGATTAATAACTTTAATAAGAGTAACAAATGCAATTGTCATCTAACAAATCAAATTTAAATGTGTCTTTATTCTTTTTTCTGATCTGCTTAGATTATCCCGAACAAATATTTTGACCAACTTAGAGGAAGTTAATAATTCTTCTAAATTACATTATGGCGTGAGGTTTCACAATGCTGATCGATAAAGTACTTTTGACTACTTCAAGTCTAAGAATTTAAAAAATAATAATTATAATTTTAAAATAAAACAAGAAAATCTAAGTAGTTTAAAAAAAACTTATAAAAAAAAATATAGTTAGAGTTATAAAAAAATTTAAATAATTATAATCTTGGTATCTCTTTGAAAATTACTTATCGAATGAGAAGCAGACATATAAAATAAATTTTACTAAGCTGCATCACGATTTAGAAAATGCTCGATCTCCTTCAAGTTCCAATCCATTCACTTAAAGTAAAAGTCATATGTTTAAACAATGGTCTAAAACTTTTTGAAATGTGTATTCTTTGCTTTTTTGCTTACACAACAAAACTAAAATCTGATACAGTAACTGACTGTGAAACTGATAATTGTTTATTAAACAAGCGAAAAAGCTAAGGAATTTTCTAATAGTTAAATTTCAAGTAGTGAACAGGTACATTATCCTAAAAATTTATTATCCACAAAAAATTTATATTTTGTTAGTGACCCAAAAATTTATTAAACAAAAAGTTTAGTAATAGCAATATGAATAATATTATTTTATTCAACTTTCTTTATTTATTGTTAAACGTTTTCGATATAACAATAAACAATACGTTTGAAAGACAGAAAAATTGATACAGTGGGAGCTATATTCAGTGGTAAGCTTCCTTAACTTATACATATTTAGTTAACATCACCATTTTTTTTACTTTTATATAAACAGTTATTTACAATTTAAACAAACTTCCATCTAGTTCCTAGTGGTGAAAAGATATAGAGGACCCAACTTTTTAAGTCTTTTAAGCAGTAGTGTTATCAGGAGGTCATTAACGAGTTAATTTGGATGAGATGATAATCTATTAAAGTAGTTATTATACTGAGTGATGGTTACTTTACTGACAGTGTCAACATTAAGTTTATCAAAAAAGAGGTTTAAATCTTTATATGTAGGTATATTTAAAATATACCTACATACAAAGATTTAAACTTCTTTTTGTGATACATATTATACAACCAGCTGCAGGAATTTATTTTCCTTGTGGATTTTATTAAGGTTATCATAAATCACATCGTTTAGCAAATAACATGGGGCATTGCAGATCAGATATCAAGAAGGAGTGTGGATTAATATCTTTGTAGTCGTATTCTATATTATCTGTATTAATGGCAGTTCCTCAGATTTGAATCCCATACATTCATACCGGTAGTAGTATTGCTTTATACAGAAGTTTATTTTAGATACTTAAATCTGACTTCCGATTTACAAACTTATGCAGTTTTTGTTAAGCATGTCGTTGGAGTAGTTTGGAACATATATATTTCCCCCAATTTGGGTGATTTTCTGTGTAGTTATCCAGATATTTGACACCGTTCCTTGTAGGTAGTAATTTTCGGTTTATGGATGCCTGAGGGCAGTTTTCTCTTTTTAATGTGAAGACAATGTAAGTTGCTTTAATATTACTTACTTTGACACGACTCAGTTTTACCCAATTTTCTAGTTGGTTTAAGTGGTTTTGTAAATTTTTGGATGCCAATCCTGGATTCACATGAGTGAGCATTATAACGGTATCTTCTGCATACGTAACAATCGTAGTAATATAGGTAGGGATGTCAGCTATGTACAGAACATGTAGGGTTGGACCAAGCACACTACCTCGAGGGACTCCTGCCAAGATATGATATGAGGGAGTGCAAGCCTCGCCATGATAAGGATTTGTCTATTATTTACGACTGTGGAATTTTAGCTATGGATGAGGTAGCTGTTGCTTGATTTTTAAAATTAGATAATCTTGCCAGACTTTGTCAAATGCTTGTGAGGCATCTAAGGAGGCAGCTGTACTGTAGAACTTATTTTTAAGGGCATTTCTAGCTGTTATGACTACTCTATGTATTTTTTTGAAAAGCTTTGCGAGAGTTAGTAGAAGACTTATTGGACAGTACGATGAGACTTCATTTGGAACTTTGTTAGGTTTTTAATTTTTGGCAACTTGGTAGATTTATATCAAGAATAAAATGAAAACGTTTTTAAGAATTTTTATTAACGAGTAATTAAAAAAAGAATTAATAATGTGTTTGGCGACTCCGTAGCTGAATACACTCCTGCATGCGTCTAGATATTGACAAAATGAGATGATCGATGTCTGCTTGTGGCACCTCGTTTCAAGCAACTTGAACTTTATGTATTAACTATGTCAAAGACTGTAAAGGATAATGCAAAGTGGACAGTCTCTTTCCCATCATATCCCATACTTTTTCGATAGGATTTCAATCCGGAGCACGGGACGGCTACGGCAAACCAATAACGCCAACTTCTTGGAAAAAGTCCATAGTTTGACTAGCAATATGGTGACGCACGTTTAATTGCTTAAACAGAACGTCTCGATATCCGTTGAGATAAGGCAGTAAAGTGGTTTGTAAGATGTCAATAATATACCGCGCAGCTGTAATATTGCCTCGAATAAACAAAAGTGGTGATCGTCCACCATAGGCAATAGCCCTCTAAACCATTACATCAACTGTTCTAAGTACATGCCTATCAACAGCAAACGCGATATCTCGTCGCTCTCCACGGCGGTGTCATACCATCCTACGACCACCATACATTCCTAAACAGAATCTTGATTCATCGCTTAATGTTACATTACATCATTTTGCTACCCAATGCTGCCGTTCTCGGCACCACTTTAACCGTTGATGACAGTGGTCTGTAGTCAAAGAAAGCACTAGTCGTGGGCGGAATGAAACCAGTCGAAAGGCTCGAATGCGACTGTACAGTGTACGTATACTAACACGTCTATCTACTACTTTAAGTGTGCGCTCATAACGAGGCACCGAGCACCGAACCGTGTTGTCAGCATATATTGGCAGCATGATTTCCAGTACAACTGACACACTTAAATTCGTTATTTCGACTTTTCTTTGGGTGCATGCTAATAAAATGTTCTCCTGTATACATTTTACATAACGTGGATTTCTGTTACAATACTTTTTGGTATGACCATAGTTTTGACATCTTTGACATTGAGGTATATCACTTTTAGGATGCGGAGCAATTTTAACTATGTTTTCATTAATTTGGTAACTCGGTTATTCTTGTTTTTTATTGTTTGTGGCTAATTCTATATTAAATAAAGGAAGGCACTTTTTAAAACTCTTTGCCGAATGTTAGAATGTTCAGGACCTTGTAGCCCAGTTCTTCACACCCTCTGGTTTTGTCGATACATGAATATTTTTTAAAACTATCAAAAAACTACGATTTTCATTTGATTGGCATCAGTTAAACTATGTTTTTAACTCATTTAGATTTTTAATTGTAGAAGAATAGCTGTCTGGCGTAGTAACCTGTATTTTAACTTGGTTGTTGTTTAAAGCTTTTTACAGTGTAGTATTTATATTGTTATATTGTTCTAAAGCTATTTTCTTGTAGCATCTTAAAGCAATTACTGTCCTAATTGGAATAAGCCATAATTATAGTTTAAAATAAATTTGTTGACGTTATAATTTCTACTTCGAAAATTGTTTTCAACATACAAACAATAATAATACCATTATTATTGTTTGTATTTTTAGAATTGAGAACGATTTATGAAGTGGAAATTGTAACGTAAATAAATTTTAAACTTCAATTGTGACTTATTCCCATTAAAATGGTAATTGGTGTATTCTTTGGATGCTGTTTCGTTTAGAAGTTCAGAGAGAGGCTTAATGTATGATACATTATATATAAATATTGGTGGAGGTTTGGTTGATGAAACAGAATTGTCATCGTCATTTGTTTCTTCTGTAGTATTTTTCAAAGCTTGGAATCTATTACTAGTAGTGAGTGGTTAATTCATCCAAGAGTCTTGTAAAGTTGTTTGTTTTGTAATTTTATTATCATGATCTCGTGATCTTTTCTTGTACTGTATTGTTGTCCATTCCTCTTGATCATTCTGCATGTAAAATGATTCTGACGGATGATAAATAATTATTGGCGATTGTATAGAAGTAATAGATTGTGAATATTACACTGTTAATGTAGGATGATAACAATTTTAATACATGGTCTGTTGACAACAAAAAGTCACGAAGTGCTGCTACAAACTATCTGAGAAAATTGGACTTAAACACTTTTTATTTGACTAAAATTTCATTTTTGTTTTGATTGTTATGAAACTTAAAAGTTTTGACGTAACAGTACCTAATTATAATACTAAGTTACTAACTTACTTCTTTTGTTGATATTTTTGAAGTTTTTGGAGTTTTAGTACTTAATGATTTTTTTCTGCATTTAACTTGGCTAAAGCCTTAAATAAAACAATTAATATACTGGATTGCGATTTTATTATAAGAAAAACTAAGATTTTATAAGAAAAACTGAATGAAAAATTGAATATATGAACCCATTCATCTTCAGAGTTACTATAATTAGGATCCGGTAAACGATCTGAGCCTGCTGTTTCAACTGAAAATAAGTTTATATACGAGGCAGCTACTTCTTCTGGTATGTGTCCTGATGTGACCAATTCTAAAAGATCACATTTTTTCTTACTTGAAATTGGTAAAAGTTGCTCATATAATGATTTTAGTTCAACTGGTAATTGTTTAGGTCTACCTCATCCAGAGATACTTACTTTTTTATAATTACTTGAATGGTTATATCATCTGTAAAAGAATGCTTCAGAATTTTCCTTTTGAAACTTCAAGCCTTTTATATTCAACCATGAAACTGTTTTAAAATTTTCATCTTTATTTCTGTTTTAAAAAAGATTTGAGGATAACACTTGCAGGTTAAAAAACTCTGTATATTTAAGGATATGCACCTCATATTCACCTTTCTTTTTATTTCTTGAGTTGAAGGAATGGGTAGATTTAAATATTCTCGCCCAATCGTTCATGGCAAAGGCACTCTCATATTTTTTGTATTTCTGAATGTTTGTAGTCGCATTCCATATGAGAATGCCATGACTTCAAAAATTTTATCTCGATTATCTTCAGGTTTGGAATAGATTGTGTAGCATACAACATCACTGCAGCAACATTTTGGTTTCGATTTTGCCCTCCGCATGTATCACAAAAAAAAAAGAAACATGATTAACTATGAAAGGGAGTTATTGTAAAAACTTGAATACATTCAGCTCATCCCAGGTGAAACAATGCACTTTCCGTTCATAATCAACATAAATAGTGAGATTGTATACACAAATTTTTCTGGAATAATAGAACTACAGCGTATCTTATCATTTTCCTTTGCTTCGTTACACTGATTCTTTCTCATTAAATGAAAAGTATATTGAGCTTCCAGTTTACGTTTTTCAGTAGGCGAAGCTTGTTGATATTTGGTGCAAGTTGAACAAAGATCCTTTTTTGGTTTAAAGAAATAGTAATTATAGCTGTTGCAAAATATGGTACAATAAGTTTTTTCACTGACTGAATTATCCAAGTTATTGTTTTTATAAAAATCATTTTTGTAGTGGTTATACATCTTATATATTGACAACCTGCTATCTAAGTAGAGTTTTTTTAGTTATTTTAAGAACATAGTGGACTCCATTGCTATAAATTTTTCAATGTGTTTTTTTACCATAGCAATTCAATTTTCGGTACTTTTATTTGCAGGACCTTTTTGCCCTCTTTTGTCTATTTCCACAAAACATCCAACAACACTTTGAATTTTTTATAGCGGTGTTAACAGGGCTATTTGAAATACAAAGTGTTCTCCCAAAAAATTTTGCACACACCTCGTATCTACCTCGATCATTTTCCAAGAAGTAAAATTTTAAAATAATTCGGGCATTGCTGTTTTCTGCGTTTAGGTTCCAGTCGTGTTACGTATTTTAAAATAAAGTCTTTCTGCCTAAAAAAATTACCCAGTCCCCAATAAGTTTTAGAAATAGTTCCTCTCTCTTGTTGTGTAAAATTGGAAGTGCATTTAAACCTACAAGTACTGCAATTAACTTGCTTAGGAAACTTTGCAAGGCATTCTTTTTTTTTGTTTTTATACGGGAGACAATTAGCTCGATTTTCTTTCGTAATATTGACTTTCTAGTTTTTTGGTTTGTTGATTCAACTTTTTCTTTTCGTTACTAGGATTTCATAATCTGAGAAATCAGTAATATCAAAGCAGTCCTCCTCTTGAAATGTTGAGTCTTTATCAAAATCTCCAGAAAAGTCAGCTTTACTATCTATTTCACAATTATAGTCCACAAGGTGGTTCCATTTTACCTGAAATTAAATAAATATGAGATGGTTTCTCCATTAGTTTAAGCAAATCGATATCGATATAAAAAATATTTTACTGAACTTCTTTATTTTTTTATCTTAAAGATTTTTATATACCATATATAAATAAATAAAGTGTAAGTACTTTTCGTAGTCACAACTAAATTAAATGATTAACATTCAAGTATGAATGGAGAAAAATATTTTTTACAAAGATATACATATTGCGAAGCATAATTCTATAAAATAAGAAGAAAGAAAAGACAGATTCTACTATTTTAGCACCTACTTCTTTGTTTTTAATAAAATGCGTTAGATTAAAAACATTTTTAGAAGATCCCAACCCCTAGTATTGGCGAAACGTCGAGAACTAATCTCAGAAGACAACGGCCTAAGAGCCCGAACAAACAGTTTAACAAGTTAGACGATGGCCGGGAAAGCCTAATGCATTTTATCAGTCGCCTCTACGGGGAGGAGGTAACTACATGCTACAGAAGACTAGATTGTCTACGGAAGAAGAAAGCTCAAGTTCTTGCATCGTTAGCTTTTCCATCACGATGTCGAGACAACGGAGTACTACAGAATTTCTTACGAACAAATCGATCCATTAGAACAAGTCAAGCCAATAAAATATATACACGCATGGAAAAAGCACTATTACGAGAACGAATACATGATATCAGACGAAATTTGGCGAAGGTTGACAAGGAGCTTCTAGATTTTTTTTACGTTTTGAGCAGCAGGTTGGAATAAGATTGAATCCATTTGTTACAGAAAAATGAAAAATAAACTAGGAAGGAACACTGAACGACAGAAAAACAAATACGAACGCTTAACTAAACATACGAACGCTTAACAACGCCAAAGGAAGAAATTTTGCGATTGCACAAAATTATACCCAAAGAAGATATCATCGCTAATATCGAGTCTGCGATTCGCAACTTACCAATCGCAAAAGCTGAAGAAATAAGGACGGAATCAGCAAAAATTTTGCATAAAGCTAAGACACCGAAAAATAACCTAAGCTACCAAGAAATCTGTGCCATAAAATCGTTAAACGCAGACAAAGATGTTGTAATTTTAGCAGCAGACAAGGGAAACGCCACCGTCGTACTAAAGACAACCGACTACAAATCGAAAATACAAAACATTCTAGATCCTGCAGTATAAATAAAACTTAAAAAAGGTCCCACAGCAGTCACCCTACGGAAAATCAATGGATTTATAAAATCTTCGTCCATACCAGAGCATATAAAGCCAAGAATATGCAACAGCGAAGCAGTCACACCACGCTTGTACGGCTTACCGAAAATACACAAAGACGATGTACCCCTGCGCCCTATTGTGAGTTCCATAGGACCTCCATCTTACTACTACTACAACCACATACAGGAAAAAATGACGCCTTCGTAAAAGACTACGCCTATTTCATCGAAAAGATCAAAGGAACAGCTTTACAGGAATCTGATATTCTTGTTAGCTTTGATGTTGTTTCGCTGTTCACAATAGTTCCCCTAGAAGACGTTCTAAATTTAATTGAGGGGCTAGTTGCCAAGGATATTGTGGAATTATACCGTATTTGCCTCACTACCACCTACTTTTCATGGAAAGATAACGGCCTAACAACCCGAACAAACAGTTTAAAAAGTTAGACGATGGCCGTGAAAGCCTAACTCATTTTATCAAATTAAAGTAGTTAGTAAAAAAACCTGTGTTTCGCTAATTTGTGTACTTAATGACGTTTTCTTGTCAACAGACGATATCATACCTTGAGATTGACACTGCTCTGCGACTGTCATCTGCAAAAATTTACAAAAAAAGCAAAAATTGCAAAAAACACCTATAATAGGCAAAATAAACAAAAAAATTATTTTGTCTTTATTCCAAGCTTTAACTTATTATTAGTTAAGGTAAACTATTATTAGAATTTTTTTAAAAACAAAAAGGTAAAATCTAAAATCATTTATAAACAATTAAAAAAAAACCAATTTATTTACTTTTAAAAATACTAGAAATCGAAACATCAAATTGTGTTTCTAGTATTGTAGAAGTTTCCAAAATTTATCTGCTAAGAAAATAATAGTTTAAGTATACTTCCAGAAGTGTTTCAAAGATTCACATATATCTGAAACGTACAAAACTATGTCTCGAGTTTGAAACGTAGAGAGAAGATTTCACGTAATACAATTATTAGACTTGCTTCCTGTACCCGTTTCGCTTCTGATGTCTGACTATTCGCTGAAAGTTTACTGGCAATTATATAACAAGCTTAACGGGATAATTTAAAGTAAACACCATCGTTGCATTAAATATGTACGTTATTAGGCTTAAATCTGCTCTGTTCTACAGGATGTCAGCGATAATTTTACGAGATCCCTAAATAAATATTATATTAGTACTAAGGTAATGTGTTGAAACCTAATAAAACAGCGGGCATATTTTGGTAAATCCTAAGACATATTAAAAAATTGACGAGTTTTTAAATTTATTGACATGGACATTAAATCGCTTCTTTTTTCCTTTTTATCATTTTCCTTCAATTTCCTTCATTTCTTTCAAAACAAGTTAAAGTAGATAAGATAACATATGTATAAGTGACATTGAAGCAGTAATTTTAAAACACAATTTTAAGACACTATAACCAACTATTGTTTACTACATACATGTCTTTTCTGTTGTTAATATTTTTTATTTTATAGTTATTATTCTTTTTCTAGATACGAAGGCGGTTTTTGTTTGTGAGATATGGCTTTTTTCTTTATTTCTGCTTGGCTAGTTCTTTGTCTAACGTAAAGACAGATTTTGTCAGAGTTCGTCCATATTTTTAATATTTACATATAGGTTAATTGTTTACTATAATTATACTAAACTATAATTATAGCAGCAGGTATATGATGAATAATTCTAAGACAAGCTAAACGTTGACGAGTTTTGAAATGCTTAGATATTGACATTTAAATCCATTGCTTTTTAAATTTAATCAGTTTTTTATTTTCTCTATTTCTTGCTTTTCTTTTAACAATTTAATACAATACCTAAACCGTGCTTATAACTACACATCGAACGAGTAAACACTGTTTTACTGTTTGTCTAGATAGATACTTCTGTTATCTACGAGTTCTTCTCTGACTACTAGTTTTACTAATTAGTGTGTTAATAAAAAGCATAATGTGATATTTACGAAGAACTTAGTGTTATAGTTTTTTCTTAAAAACTGTGAATCGTAAACTATAGAAATTGAACAATTTGATTATCCAGTGGCGTACTATTATACCAGGTAGCTGTTATTTTTTAATCACTTTATCCACAGAGTCGTACTGGTTCTGTTATATTAATTAAATTTACGTGCAGTGGTTTTGGTATCCAGATTCGCTCACAAAATAATCTCAAATAATACTCAAATAACTTCACAAAAAAACATTACAATGAAGACTTATGTCGCTGCATCTTGGCCATCAAACCAATTCTTCCAACCATTTTTTAATGTTTGCTTTTTCACCTCCTCCCATGCTGCAGCAAAACTAAAAATTGTTGATTATAAATTGTGAGACCTTAAGTTTTGCAAGGTACGCTGCCCTCTTGTATCTTCTGCATTATCTCCATCGTACAATACAACCATTAATTCGTCTAAAAACTGTGTGCGATATATTCGTTTGGCTGCCAAAATTATTCCCTGATCCATGGGTAGAATAAGCAATGTATTTTTTGGCAAAAACATACACCTAAAGTTTCCATCTTCTGAACGTAGAATATTTTCAGAGGGGTGAGCAGGAGCGTTGTCTAAAAGCAATAAACATTTCACCTCTTCTGGCGGTATTCCCAATTTCTTCTCTTGAAATTTTCTCACTGAAGGTAGAATTTCTTTGAAAAACCAATGTTTGAAAATATCTGAGGTGAACCATGCCTTTTTAGAGCTATAGTATAAAACGGGCATATAATGCATTAGGTCTTTTAAAACTCTAAGTTTACGAGATTTGGCAACCACTACATGAGTCAATCTATGCGATCCATCAGCGTTAGCTTAAAGCAGTGCCGAGATCCTGTCCTTGATGATTTTTCTTCCAGAATCCGATTTTTCATATTTGGAGGCTCATGCGCTTTCAGGCAAAGTACGCCATAACAAACCAGTTTCGGCAACATTGTAAATCTTAGATTCTAATAGCATTTCGTTACTTGCTTATATGTGCTACTAATTTTTGCCTAAAAGGTTCTCTTTCTTCTTCTGGTGCAGTAAGCTTCGCTGCAAATTCTATTATCCATGATTCCGTGCCTTTTGCGAAAGCGCCAGAGCCATTCATCAGTTGCTCTGAATGGTATGTCCAATGTCCATATGATTTGCTAATTTAATTGCAGCAAATTTCAATTCGACTGTTCGAACCGGGATCCCACTAGAACGTTGTTGGCCATACCATTTTAAGATTTCTTCTTCCAGTGAAGTTTCACGAGCTAATTTCATTCGTTTTTTAAGATTGCTGTGCTCTCCTTCATCAGAAATTAATGCAAATTTATTTATTTTGCTTTTGTTTTTTTATTTCCGAAAGTTTGCTTTTTTATACCATATTGATCACATATATAAGATACAGACGTTCCAGACTCCAACTTTTGTATATTCTCTAGTCTCTAGTTTTTGATTCATCGTTACATTGATTATTTTCCGTTTGTCCCTATTTAAAGGGTGAGATTGCGAAAATTTGAACTTATTTACTGGCGTTTACTAAATGTGTTCATTCACAACGAATAAACAAGCGTTTATTTTTCAGCAAAAAAATATATACATATTACTATTAGAAATGTGTCCTCTTATGTTAAATTTTATTGAAATTCTTTGTGAAATACAGTGGTATGGAACGGGTTAAGCATGTGTAATATTAACAGTATGTTTTTATTTTTTTTTTACATTTGACCGGCTTTTTTGTCCGTTACATCCGAAGTCCATTAAATAGAGGTCCATTATATCGAGGTTTTACTGTATATAGTTTTGTTTTTTTGTGGCTATTTGTTGCAGTTATGTTCATTTAACATTTTTAAGTATGTTTGTTGTGTTACGTTTGTTTATTTTTATTTTATAAGGAAACATTATTACACATGACATTTTTTTAATATTTATTAAAATCATTATTCTGTTTCATGTAATAAAGTTTAAATTATTTTTTTTTACTAAAACGTCTTAATATATTTACCTATTCCAAATTAATACAAAATAAAAAAGAAAAATCCTCTATTTCTATTTTTTAGACACACCTGGTCTATTAGACCGGGGCAACTAACCTTGTAAGAAACTATAGCGCCACTACCCGAAGGTTAATAAACCCACATGTAACAAGAGTACTATGAAAAATTATAAAGAATTTATAATAAAAAAAGTTTAAATAAAACCAACATAAGAGCTAAGGAAACGAAATAATAAGGAAATGATTTCTGAAGAGAGACGAAATGGATAGTTTCCGAAATAAAAAAAAATTAGAGACCAGATCAATCAAAAATATCTACTGAAAAAAAAAATGAAGAGAAAACAGTTTCAGTTTTAGTATTTCAAATGTATCAAATATAGTTCTTTATTATAAAGTTATATATAAAAGTGATATAACACCCATATGTATATATATATATACACATATGTCCAAAAGTTTGGAATATTGGAATATTTCATCTTTTTATTGATTTTTATATATAAACTCTTCTGAATAGTTAAACATAATTTTGTTTCAATCCCCAACAATACTAAATAAATCTCAAAACCAAATAAACGATATGCAGAAAAATTATTTATTCTCTTGGAGTGAAAAACTTACAATGTACAACTTACATTTAAAAATAAATTAGTCTAGATAAAAATAATTTTTAATAAAACTAATAATTAGTATTTCCTCCATTGGCCTGTATGCATGCCTGTAGGCGATTTGACATGCTGCCTATTAACTGGTCGAGCTTGGCTTGCGGAATTCTCTCCCATTCTTCACGAGCAGCACCTTTTAGTTCTCGAAGTGTAATAGGGGGATTGTTTCGCTTCTTGATGCGGATTTTGAGAATGTCCCAAGCATGGTCAATAACGTTCATGTCGGGGGAATTCGGGGGAATACTGTAATGTAGATATTCCTTCTTCTTCTAGAAAATTTTGTTCTGCTGCTGTTCGATGAGGAGGTGCGTTGTCATACATAAATACAAATTCATCACCTACTGCCCCTCGGAATAGACGTACGACAGGATTTAAAACCTCCCCGATGTACGCAGCACTAGTGACTCTTCTCTCCAAAACTAGCAGTGGCGTCCATATACCACTCATAATACCACCACAAAAACCATAATACTGCCACCTTCAAATAGGACACCCGACTGGGCTGTTTCTAGTCGGGCTTGTCGTCCTAGGGCCCTCCAAACCAATGTTCTTCGCAAATCAGATATCAAGCCAAGTTTTGACTCATCAGAGAATATCACGTTATTCCAGTTAGGACCATGATGCACCATTTCTCTAGCCTATTGCAACCTTACTATTTTGTGTTGGTAGGTTAGTTTAGGAACATGTAGTGGTCTTC